>NC_087249.1:43837689-44139663 GCF_037042905.1 Lytechinus pictus
GTCATTACATGGGAATATAGAGTATTATATTTTGACAATTTCTTGGTATCAGAGTGAGAATTTTTGAAATGTAATGATATTTCTCTGTCATTTGAGGTATTTGAAATTTTATTTTGGCAGTAGACAATATAAACTGCAATGAAAAGTATAAAATGTAATGGATTCCACCTTGGTTGTCTATACATGTTTCGGAATGGAGAACGCATATATTAGGAATATTGGACTGACCAGAAAAGACCAATTTTGGTGATTGCTTTTTGCGGTAGTATGGCATTAGCGAAGATGCAAACGAGTATGCCACTTGCAAGAATTGGACCATTTGCAGAAATAGGAAGAATTGAAAATCACCAATGTGGATGATCTTCTGACACCATATTGCAATGTGGCGGTCATGGTGTGACAGATGGGAAAATAGAATGCTCAAATGGAAGAAAAAGAAAAGATAAAGAGAGAGAATGAGAGATGGAGAGAATTAGAATCTAAGAGATGGAAGGAGGGAGGGGGGAGCGAGGGAAGAAAGGGAAGGGAAGGAAGGGAAAAGGAAGAAGAATGTAAGCCTGAATCCTTTTGGGTCACCTGTAAATTACAAGAACTTGTCCGAATCTTAAGGCCCTGTCGCAATGTTCCGTGCAAGTGTTCCGTATAACTTGTTGGTGATTTTTTTTTGCTACCATTGACAGTATTTTGCAGGCAGCAGGAGCGCACCCAAGTCTGATTTGCCCGCAGGAAAGTTTTGAACTTGCATAAAACTTTGTCGCAGGTTAGTTGCAGGGGATTGCCCACAACTCACCTGCAAGGTTTGCATGGACTGATGTGACAGGGCCGTTAGAAAGGCCTCACACTGAAAGTGCTCCTTATAGTTTGTTTTTTTCATGCTCCCTGCAACTATTCTTGTCATTTTTTTTTTACCTGCTAACTTACAGGTATTTTCTTTCAGGGCCGTTTATAAGTCCTTTGCTTTCACACTTAAAAAATACCTGGTATTTCTGATCTGGGTAGATTTTTTTTATCAGAAAATACAAAAGTATATTCACTGATTGGATGGATATGGTAGACCTTGTATTATTTTTCAAAAACATGTTTTTATGGATTTCCTTTTCCTGTTATCTTCAAATTCCACAAAAGATCTGCTTGTATTTCCTGTTATTCACGATTATTAACAATATCAATATCTGATAAATCCCATAAAATCAGTAATTTTAGCATGAATACTACATGTACATGTAGGCCTTTGCTTGAAATTTAGCATGAAAACTGCATTTTTTTCAAATTTTATCTGCAACCCTGTTTTATGCACTACTGTAAATGGTTGATATACATTTACAAATGAGAGAGAGCTAATGATGATGGTGAGGAGGAGGAGGAGGAGGAGGAGGAGGAGGAGGAGGAGGAGGAGGAGGAGGAGGAGGAGGAGGAGGAGGAGGAGGAGGAGGAGGAGGAGGAGGAGGAGGAGGAGGAGGAGGAGGAGGAGGAGGAGGAGGAGGAGGAGGAGGAGGAGGAGGAGGAGGAGGAGGAGGAGGAGGAGGAGGAGGAGGAGGAGGAGGAGGGGGAGGAGGAGGGGGAGGAGGAGGGGGAGGAGGAGGGGGAGGAGGAGGGGGAGGAGGATTTATTAACGTGTTATGAATCAACAACTATCCTGTCAATTTCTTACAGGTAAACTCTTCAAGTCAAGTGATCTGAACTTGGTTGCTGAATTCTTCTTGATGTTTCACATGGATAAGCCCATAGATTGGCTCCTTGATCACATCCTCTATGTCAAGGTCTGCAACCCAGAGAAAGATCCTGTAAGTATATAAACTGACCCTGACATAAGGATTTTTAGTAAAAACATTGAAACTACAGAAAATCAGGTTTAAGAGAAATCCTTAAAAATTTAAATAATGAGGATATTTCCTAGTTTGATTTTGTGATATCACATTGGAGTCTCCTTCATATCAATATAAATTCCATACATGGTTTAAGATTACTTAAAGGAGAATGAAACCCTTGAAACCAGCTGAATCCATATCAAAGAGAAAAATCAAAGAAACATATTGTTGAACGTTTGAGGAAGATTGAATGAATAATAAGAAAGTTATGAGCATTTGAATATTGAGATCACTCATGCCATGTAGATCCTCCCATTGGCAATGCGACCAAGATCTGTGATGTCACACACGTACATGTACAACTCCCTCATTGCTTTAGTACTTATTTCACTTATATTCTCACTTTTATAGAATCTATCACAAGGTGAGGTGTTCTCTTTATGAGAGGACAAGTACAGAGGTTTCAGAACATTATATCATTGATGAATCGTTTGTCATATGATTAGAATGAGCAAAAAGAGATGTTTTGGGCCTTGGGGTATATTTTCAGTGTCCAAACGGGGAAAGTTGTTCATCTGTGATATCATAGATCTTGGTTGCGTTGCCAATGGGAGGATCTCCATAGCATTAGTGATCTCGACATTCAAATGCTCATAACTCTTCTATTGCTAGTCCTATTTTACTCAAACTTTTGTTGATCTTATTCTTTGATTTTTCTGCTTTCGCAAAAGCTAACTTGCTCTAAGAGTTTCATTCTCCTTTAATATATCAGTGCCATCAGCATCAACTTTCTGAGACATATATATCACACGATATGTAGGGTGGTGCTTGCATGTGACGTCACAGAATTTAACTTCCAAAATGTTTTGATTTTTGCCAAATATTCTTTAATTTGTTAATTTCTGTGCTTTTATTAGAATTAAACTAGATGTCAGTGTGGACTTCCTCTTCAAATATAAACAAAAATTTGTAGGAAAGATGGGAATTATCATTGTGAGCTTGACATTTTTTCCCATGATATTTAGGAAGGAAATTAAGAACTTTGCTGTGGGTCAAAAAATTCCAATCTGGTTATTGTAAATTCTAATGAATTGTATATCCTATGGAAAAGAAAAATATAGCTTTTGTCTTTCACCTAGTTGCAAATTGTAGTCAGTCTGGCATGAATGATTTAATACAATTCATTTAGTGTGATAATGCATATGAGACCTTCCTTTGATCAGTAAAGCGTAACTTACAATGCTTCATTGATAATGACTTTCTTTCTTTATTGAGAGAGCTGAGACGGTATGCTTTCATTTCATATGAAATTTTTCATTTGTTTTATTTATTTGGACAGGAAATTAAATCAGAAAAATTAATCTAATTGTAACCTTGTACAAATGTCAAGGTAACTGCAGTCAAATATCAATGTAGCTGCCTAACTTAGACTACACGTGGAAATTCTTAATTGCTTAGTTCGAACACGCTAATTGAAGACTCAAACAGCTTTACAGTTACTTGTCTGTTTATTCCTTCTTCAACTTCTTCCGTAATAATGACGACACATAAATCAACAACTTGACATCAAATACGGCCTTGTAATGAAGTTTCTAGGTCGACATAACCAACGACCAGCGAAGAAACCTTTAACCAGCATCAACTGTCAACAACCAGTACTTCAACAATTGCACGACGATTGAGCGATTGAGCGGTAATTGAGCGGTAATTGAGCGGTTCGCTGAATAAACAAATAAACATATAAACACAGTGTTAATATTAATTTGCCAACAGTAACATAATTCAAACATGACTGAATAACTTGTAAATAACTTCTTATATACCCACAGGGAATAAGTCTCAATGATACTAATGCAATATACAACGGTCAAGGATATTAACGTGATTAAAGGAAACCTCAATAATTGATCATATTATTTGAGTTGAATAATTGTTGTTTGGTAAACAATAATAAATTGGTAATCAATAACTGTAATCAATATCAGATTAAATCTGAATATGTGCAATATAAACTTATTATCTTGTTGGCCTAATAATTGTAATTATAGTTAATAAACATCTTCATCCCTTTAATGCCCTTATTACCTTAAAGCAAATAATACTGAAATTAATATAGGCGAACAGAAAATATATAACAGACACTTACTAATAACTGGTTAAATAATAATAAACCATGATGAATCATAATATATGTGATTCTTAAACTAAACCAAACAGTACTTAGATATGTTTATAATAACATAATATAGTAATAGAGTAATAACCCAATGATCTCATGCCTAAGCTATGAGACCCTACCACCCTACACAATATATAACACCAGTTGACTACTTACAACTAAATGAAGTGAGCATTATATATCACTCTCAGAAAATAAATGCAATATAATCTTCTTGTGTAATCAAATTAAGAATAAGTTCATGTGAACATAATAGCACACAATAATACGAAGCATAATTATCTCTTTATAACATATTAATAGTAATTAAATCTGACTGAACACCAATCACCTTCTATTGGTTTGTGTGTACATGTATACATTATGCATACCTGCCAACCATTCCGATTTTGGCGGAATTATACCGATTTTTTAGCCTCCATTCCGAATTCCGAATTTTTAAACCGAAATTCCGATTTTTGGGTCAATCAATATAGTGTTGAAATTATTGAAACGGCTGTATGATGCGACTAACGCATAAGCGGCTGTAACATACGACTAACGCATAAACAACTGGAGCGCACGGCTAAGTGCTAAGTGCACAGTTCCATTGCAATTGCATGTGAAAATTACGAGCAGCGCGCGGCCGATATTAGCGTTGACTTCCAGAACAAAATGGCGGCTGACATCGGCTCGCGAAAGTGCCAGTTTTCAGTGAGGACACGTTTTCAAAATCCACGAACATCGGAAAAACCGTGAAAAATTCACTTTTTTAGACCCCTTGTTTCCTAACTACGATGTATAGAATTAACGATGGTGATATTTTTGACGCGAAATATGGTGATTTAGTAAGAAAATTTCACTTTTTATTCGAGGTTTTGCCCTTTTCGCCGGATGATTTTGTATTGTGGAATGAGTTAGTGAATGAGTCGTGTTTTGGTGTCTAGAGTGTGTTGGTAATATCATTGATGAGTCTGCTGACCGGCTGCTTAAATTACCCGGCCGCTTGGCCGGCCGCGCCGTGCACATGGGGAGGCTCTGCTGCAGTTACTCAAGTTAGATCTATCCCTACGCAATGTTAAAATTGATCTGTACTTTATTTTTTCGAATAATTGTCAAATTTGTGAGAAAGAAAGGAAATTATCAACTTTCGAGTCAAGTTGAGCCATCGGAGCTGAACGCCAAATCTACTTGCTTCGCTTGCCTAAACTCCCGGCGCCCGAGTTGCTGCGCCTCAGCCTCCCAGTCTCACCGGCGCACCGCAAGTGCAGTGGTGGTTGCGGGTCGGGCGTATGCCGCCGTAAGCTTCGGCTCCGTTTTTGTCATGGCTGAAAATCTGCTTTCTTATGCCAACAAGCACTTATCTAATAAAGTTTATGATATAACCTTGTCCTCAGTCACTACTCCTGTGTGGTGAAATATAAACATGAATAAGATGACAATGTTTGGCTTATTTTGATGCATATGATAGACTTGATATAAATGATAAATAAATGTTAGATTTTTTTGCACTCAGTTTTTAATACAGTAGGCCAACTTGAATCTGAATTAATGATACAAAATATCCCTTGGCCCAAAACTCAATTGTATTCTTGAAATTATTTTTTTTCTGATTAAAAAGAGAATCTTTCCAGAAACTTTCCAACAATAGAGGGCCTCACAATTTATTAAAAAATTAAATTATTCCTAAGTCTATATAGATTTCAATGAAAACAAATCACACCTGAATGAAACTGGGTGTATTTTTTGTCACAAACGTGATATCTTCAAGACCTTTGTTTTAATGTTTAATTGACAAATGATATTATATTACATATAAGTAGACTAACGTTACATGTAGGTCATCCTGTGGTATGGTAAATAGGGTAAATTTGCTTTAAAAGGGGTAGAGAAATGCTAATTTTACATGCAGAAAATGCAGAGTCCCTACCATGGGAGGGGGAAACCATCTCGCGCGCGACCCGTTCGGGGCCCTCGTGGCTTTGATACTGATTTTTTATTATCAAAGGTTGGCAGGTATGCATTATGAAGTAATGCTCGATAGAGAGCAAAATGCCAAATTCCATCACTCAAATTTGAGCCAAAATTACATAAATGTGAATGACTTATGAAACCCAGTATTATGGTATAATTGACAGCACATATATAAACTTTGATAATAATGCAATTTAAACTTACCAACTGTTTGCAATCCTGGAGAATTTCACAATTTATTTAGGAATAAATATAATTTCTTGACTATCTTCTTCTGAATCTTTGCAACTTCTGAATCTTACTTTCTTTGTTCTATACTTTGGGTGATGCTTCACCCACATGACTCATCTTCTCCTGGACTTCTTGGAATCAAGGAGCACAATAAGCAATGCGCTGTGTACAATCTTGCATTGACGTTTTTTACTTTCTTTTTCCACTGACTCTGTATACAAGATACATGCATGTAAACAGTACATGATAATGGCAAATATACCAAATTATATTCATGCCGCTACAATCAAGTTGTTTGAATTCTTTTGTGAAATGTTTAATACCAATTTAAATACTAAGAATTGTATATCAAATAAAAGCATATCATCTCATCTCTCAGAAAAAATATGAAATTATCATGATCATTCATTGAAGCGCTTCTTGCCACTCTTCAATGATCACAGCAAGGTCCGAAATTCGCATTATTGCGAAATATAATGATTCATAATCATTCATACATGACTGATCGCAATTTGGAATTAGGTGCAAAACATACTAGGCTATACTTTCCACTTTCATACATGTAGGATAAATCGTTCATTAGATTATAGCCAAGTTAGTATTTTTTTTAATTGTACAAATAATTCCTTGAGACACTGCACATGAAAGCAGGACTGTAAGAGTCATGTGATATGAAATGCATAGTTTTGTGTGAGAGAAATTTAAAGTGAACCAGATGGCATGACTCTAATCCATTGTTATTTGAAGTGCTATTAATTGCATATCTGTCACAGTCTCATTAATCATTACGAATGCTACCTGATGTGCAATTTAGCCTTATTCTCTATCAAGGTCATACATGTACATGTACATGAAGATCATGATAGGGAGATATATGGGGTGTTGCAAGAAAATATTTGAAATCAATTGCAAATATTCTGTTCCAATTATACGATTGATAGACCTAATTCAACTGTAGCAAATCATATTACACTGCTTGTTTCAAGAAGTAGATTAGCAATCAAAATGTGCAATTAATTTCAAAACTTATGATTGATTTAGTGACCAAAAATAGACTTGGAATTGATCGCAAGTTTCTTGCAACGCTCCAATAGACTTCACAACCTACATGTAGCTCATGGCACAGTATGACTAAATATCGACACATAATCAAAATTCTGTATTATGGATGAGTAATTCGAAGCTCACATTTGTGCAGTATTGAGTGATTATGCTGTCAAAATTATAAAATACTAAAATAATATAAAATAATAATAGTTAATACTACTATTTTCATTTTTTTCAAAGAGGAGATACATGTAAGAGGCAAAAGCCGAGAAAAAGTGTTGCCTATATTTCTAGGGAGCATTTCATTAGCAGTTTTTGTCAAACAAATCGTTAGATCTGACAACTTCCTTGATTTTAACTGGTTGAGAAGCACTGTTTCTATGGCAATTGTGGGATTAAATGGGACTTGTTGGATAAAATATCTGACAACACCTTTCATGAAATGCTCCTATCTACAAGGTGATCTTGAGCTACATGTATGATGTGTTTGTTTTTCCTTGAAATCATTTTGAACCAGTAAATCACATTTTTTGAGAGAGAGGATATCTTTGAAAATTGCTTTGAAGAAAGGGCTCTACATGAAATTGATAACTTGTGATGACCGAATGACATAGAAAGTCATCAATATGGTTGACCCTGTCACCTTGTTTTATGGCCGTAGGCCTAACACATCAATTGAGGGTGTATTCAATCCATTTTATTTTTCAACGTTAAGAGTCACAAATCAAACTGCAATAGGCAAAAAACATGGTTATGTCGGGCGAAAGCCTATGTAGTATGCCTAGCAATGGGGCCTTTGAACTGCTCCCCAGGGAATGGAAGAAGTGCATACATTGTGTGCAGGCAAACATGGTTATGTCAGGCGAAAGCCTATGGAGTATGTCTAGCAATGGAGTCTTTTAACTCTCATTGGGATGCTCCCCAGGGAGTGGAGAAAGTGCATACATTGTGTGCAGGCATGCTAGGATTCAATGACTGGGGTAATAACACTTCGGTAAAACGCTTTGTAGGGACGTTGTTCTGATGAATGCAGAGTTAATATATAAAAGCAGAGTCTCTTGAGTTTGACACAGGAAGAAAAGGTCAACTTGGGATACATAATCAAACCGTTTAAAGGTAAAATAAAGTGGTTGCAGCAAACAATTATTTTATGAGAAAGTCTTTAAAGTCAAGGTTAAATGCCACCATATTATCATATTGTAGATCTACATTAGTTCTGGTAATTTGAAATAAACTTTTATTTGTGAAATCATGAAATCTTAGCTTGAAAATCAATAATTTTGATGATCACTTATACAAAAAGACATATGTGGGAAAGTGTATTAATATTGTTTGGATAAATACCCGACATTTTGTCAAATTCCGTGCTTATTTTTCTCATTTCTCAGCAATTGCACTTTTTTCTAGAGCCATTTGGCATATATTTTCTTAATTATAACTGGACATACAAACACTTGGGTAGTCATTTTATTAGATTCTATTTGAGATCATTACCACAACTGGTATTTTATATCTTTAATGAAATATCGCCTGAATGCACACTCATTTTTTTGTTTCAAAAAGGTCTTACGAAATATGTTTTTGAAGGGTGAAAGAAAAGTTGAACACAGCCTAATCTGGCAAGGGCAGTGACTCTTATCACCATTGGATGTCACTGTACATCCATCAAATGAAGACCCAGATTACTCCCTTTCTTTCCCCAGTGGCATGGAGGAGGTGTTAAGGGGTATAGCCTAACACTGTAAAAAAATGAGGTGCTTAGAGGTATAGCCTAACACTCTAAAGAGAGGGGTGTTTAGGGGTATAGTCTTATCACTTTAAAGAGAGTGGATGTTTAGGGGTATAGCCTATCACTTTAAAGAGAAGGGGTGTTTCAAGGTACTAACAGCCTAATACTTTAAAGAGAGGGAGTGTTAAGGGTATAGCCTTACACTTTAAAGAGAGGGGTGTGTAAGTTTGTAGCTTAATACTTTAGAGAGAGGGAATGTGTAGGGGTACGACCTATCACTTTAAAGAGAGGGGGTGTGTAGGGTTATAGCTTTACACTTCACCACAGTGTGCTTTGGACCTTTTTTGTGAAAGGCATGCTACATGTATAAGTAATACAAGGAGCCAATTGAAAGGATTTACAGTGTGGATCTCCAAACATGTAGCAATAATCTGAATACGAATTGTTTCTTTCTCATACTTTTTCTCTTTTTAGAAACATTGTGGAAGACAGAAAGCTGCTTACAGGATACGCTACAAGCCTTCTCTCTTTCAACATATAGGACTGCATTCATCACTCAAAGGAAAGCTACAAAAATTAAAAGTAAGCCACTCTTAAAGGACAAGTCCACCCCAACAAAAAGTTGATTTGAATAAAAAGAGAAAAATCGAACAAGCATAACACTGAACATTTCATCAAAATCGGATGTAAAATAAGAAAGTTATGACATTTTTAAGTTTTGCTTAATATCACAAAACAGTTATATGCACATCCTAGTCGGTATGCAAATGAGGAGACTGATTTTGATCAAATTTTCAGCATTATGCTTATTTGATTTTTCTATATTTATTCAAATCAACATTTTTCTGGGGTGGACTTGACCTTTAACTTTCACTTTTAAATGGGAAAATCACTCTGATGTCGAGTTGGTTTAAGAAAAAAAAGCAGAAAGAAGTATAGAAAAATGTTGGCGAAGGTTTGAAGAAAATCTATCGAAGAATTCTCGTAAAATCTATGAAAATGTTTGATATTCCATGCAGATGCTCGTAAAAAAAAGAGATTTTTTAATCTACTAAGATGGGCCCTATCTTAGAGAGAGAGTTGTGATTGTTTCGATCAATTTCAACTGTATGAAAATCCATCATTGTCATAATTTTGTTCGTACCGGAAGTTTACACATGATTTTGTAACTGACAGAGGAGCACACTGAATTGTAAAGACAACAATGAATGTATGAGAATACATTTTATAATCTAGAAAACATTTTGAATAAAATCCTCATTTTCGATGTTGGCGTTGCTGGATTTTCATAGTTATGGGTAATCGGATCAGTCGCAACTCGTAAGACGGGGCCCAGATATCCGCTGAAAATCTGATTTGGCACCCAGGAGCCCATTTCACAAACACTTGCAACTATTGTAACTTTGTGCCATTATTGTAACTTCAGTGGAATTCTTGATTGTGATTGGCTGCTGAGCTCATTACCATGGTACATGTAGTTGCCATAATGGCAAAGCTACCATAGTTGTAACTCTTTATGAAACGGGCCCCAGGAAAGGGTCACTAAGGATTAGGTGCCTGTTTCATAAAGCTTGTTGTAATAACAATTTACAATCACAGTTTAAAGCTACTGAAATCAATTGATCAGATTGGCTGATAGTAAACTTGCAATAGAAATTATGTATTTGTTATTAAAACACGTCTTTATGAAACAGGACCCAAGTTTGTGAAAAACCACCCATTAAGTTACACTAATAACGTAGTTGAGCTTCCTTGAAACCCGCAGGATAGAGATTTTAAGAAAGGCATGAAGCTACCGCAGCACACCAACCCTCCAGCTGAGGTGTCGTCGACCATCAGGCATTACCTACGCTACACGTTAGACAAGGCCTACACCGGCCAGGACATCTTCTGGGGAAATACACCAGGGGCGGGGGACCAGGTCAAGTTCCATTTCAATACCCCTATTGTTATAGAACAGTGAGTATTTCTTTCATGAGATAGTTCTCCACCATCATCAATGTTAAGCCTTGTTCAGAAGTACATGTAATAAGCCAAAGCTTATCATTATTTTTTTCATTTTATTACATTACATTACGTGGGCCCGTTGTGGTCTAGTGTGGGCGAGTCGTGGTCTAGTGGTTCTGACTCTTGCCTTTCAAAAAGAGGGTTGTAGGTTCGGATCCTAGCAATTGCGTGTTTTCCTTCAGCAAGAAATTTATCCACACTGCTGCACTCAACCCAGGTGAGATGAATGGGTACGCGGTAGGATTTATTCCTTGACGCTTTAGCGCCAATATGGCGGCTCAGCTACGGCCAGGGTAATAATATGATACCACGTATCAAAGCGGAGTTGAGTATATGCACATAGTAACAGCGCTATATAAATAGACATTATTATTACAGGATGAGACAAAACCTTATGCTGGTAAACATGTAGCATGTGAGTTAAATCTTAATGATAAATGGTCAAGTGCTGCATGTCAAGCCGATAACATCTAATCAGAATAATGATTTCGATGGTTTTTAACATGTCATCATAACTTCAAAATGGACCATTTTAGTAAGGTAACTTGGACATACATGTAGCTGGGTAATCATGTGTCACTAATGATCATTGGGCTTGAATTTGAGGTGTATAATCTAGTTCTTGTTTATTTGGGTTCAATGGACTTTTGACCATGTCATGGTATCACCATAATAGAAAAATGTAACCAAAGGTCACATGTTGCATAATATGTATAAACATGTTCTCACCTGGAACTCGGATCAAATTGCATGCCTTTGGGGGAAGGCCAATTTGCTTTAGGGCACATCTCTTTAATAATACAGTTATTACAGAAGGGAAGAATGAAAAGGACACCTGGGTCCCGTAACACAAAGGATAGCGATTAATCGTATGCTTGATTTTCATTTTGATTGTTTGTACATTGTAGTCAATGGAATCGATCGTAGAAACATGTTCTACGATCATTGCTAAGTTTTGTGTTACGGGCTCCAGAAGTGTCCTAGGCGAGGACGAGGGGCATTGAGGCCAGTAAACAGAGCATCCACAGCCTTGGTCCTTGGATCATTACATTTATTCCATGGATGAATAATTTCAAAAATGAAAAAATTATGAGCCATCATAATTCTGAAAGTGTATGGATCGAGTTCATAAAACTTGGACATAACAGTAATCAAGTATCACTGAACATCTCATGCGAGTTTCAGGTCACATGGCCAAAGTCAAAGGTCATTTAAGGTCAACGAACTTTGGCCATTTTGGAGGTAATTATTACATTGCTGTCATAACTTTCAAAGTTAATAGATATAATTTATAAAATGTAGATAGGGGTAATCAAGCATCACTGACAAGTATTAGGTCGCATGATCAAGGTCAAATGTCATTTATTGTCAATGAACATGGTATTGTATCATTATATAAATGGTGTTTTTTGTGAATAATTATTTTATAGTAGTTTTCAAAGTCAGCACTGCTGCTATATTGAATCGCGTGACGCAGGTGAGACTGCCAGAGGCGCTCCACTTGTAACAAAATTTTCAGTGTTATGCTTGTTTTAATATTTGCACATCCCACTTTATGTTCATTGATCAGGGGCCCGTTTCATAAAGAGTTGCAACTGTTGTAACTCTGCCATTATGGCAGCTACCATGGTAACCTTGATTTTGATTGGTTGCTTAGCCCTGTTACCATGGTAGTTGCCATAATGGCAAAGTTGCAACAGTTGTAACTCTTTATGAAATCGGCCCCTGAACTTTTGTTATTATCTCTACCACTAATTTTTTAATGCTTCACCAGCAATGCCATGTTATTGTGCAGCAAATGGGTTTAGCTCATATGTCATCACACGTATCCTAACACTGCCAAAAAGGAAGTACATGTACTTATGACACAGCTTTTGGAACTGTTATGGATGTTTTTAAATACAGCTTTCTTTCTAATCCCAATTCTTAAAACCGATGACTGATTCAAATTAGTGCTTTCCTCGAAGCGAAAGTGGAGCTTGTTCGAAGTGTTGCCAGAGGTATGCTTTCCAAAGACAAAATTAATTTGACTTGATGATTCAGTAATGAGTAGCCTTTAAAGGCATGAAACTGGAGTCTGAAGCAGTCTTGCTATAGAAAAATTCACATGGAATTTGTTGCAGAAAGTGCCGTGCTTAAGCTTAACTAAAAAAATCCAAAAAAATCAGTATATATTAAAGTCCAAAAATCGTTATGCCGTACTACACTATGCATTTAGTGAAAAGATAAATAAAATTGCCAAACTCAGCAGAAATGGGTGAATATTTTCAAGAGTCTGGATGTGCTAAAGGTATATTTTTCACTCCATCTTAAAAAAAAGTATTTAGAGCATATTTAGATGAGGGAAAACATGAAAATATACTTGTTAAAGGCTTATATTTCACCAAAGGAGACTTACTTAGTAAGTATGGCGCTGATCTGATTGGATCAAATACCATCTCATTTTATTCTACAATGTAAGACTGGTGTTGCTTTTGCCATGAAAATGACAGCAAATTTGGGCCCCGAGAAGGGCATACAATGTACAATACTGCCTTGCCTTTCAGCAGGTTCCCTTGGCCCCGTAACACAAAGTTTATGAAAGAACAATTCTGATTGGTTCCTGGTTAGTCTCTTGTCCAAAATGCGCATTCTACAGTGATTTTGATTGGTCATTTAGATTTTGACTACAAAGTTATGTGTTAAAAGGGCCTTTGCTCAGTATCTTGTCTAAAAAGCAAATTATAAGAAAATCTGAGTTAATTCATTGCGTACTGGAACGGGGTGACCCCTGTACAAAGCCTATGGGAGTGATGTAATTAAGTGGTCAACAGGTTAACATGATGGTACAATGGTGAAACCTGTCTATGTAGACTGCCCAAGGGAGAAAATAAAGACAGTCTTCATGAAGAGGGGAGCATTTCATGAAAGCAGTTACCATAGTAACGGTGCTTCTCAGCCAATTGAAAGCAAGGAGAGATGTCAGATCTGACTTGTCAGACAAACATGTTGATGAAACGCTCCCGTTTGAACAGCTCCTTGTAATACATGTTTCAATGGGGAATTCTATTCATGGGAAACGACACTGGTGGTCTTTATGGAAAGGGTGTCCTTGTATACAGGTGGTTGCTAATTAAAACAGATTTGACTGTACCTTATCTTTGATGTAGAGGTGTTGTGGCTCAGTGGATATGTCTCCAGACTTTGAACCACAAAGTTAGGGGTTCGAATCCCACTGCAACGCTGGCGTCCTTTGGCAAGGCGTTTATCTACATTTGCCACTCTCCACTAAGGTGCAGTATGTAGGGACCTGGTAGGATGAAATGCCTTGAATGCTTGAGCACCTGATCAGAGTAGCTATGCTAAAGCGGGGGTATTAATATGCAGTGCTTAATAACATTGTATTAGGCGCTATGTAAATGTTGCATATTATCATTACTAGTAGTAGTAGTAGTGGTGGTTGTGGTGGTGGTAGTGGCACTGATGGCGGTGTTGTTGGTGGTGGTGTTGTTATTCTTGTTCTTGCTGTTATTATCATTATAATTACTATTATTATTATGTCTATGTCATATTTTGTTTTGCAGGTATCGGTTTATAAGTAGCAATACGGAGAACCCGGGCGATAAATTTTACAATACCTCTGTGGAAGTATTACCAAGCTATCACCAAGAAAAGAAAGAAGGCATCTTAGAAGCAGGCAATGGGGCCGAGCTGAATCTGCCCAGAACAGAAGATGGCTTCATTCAAATTGGTAAGAATTCAACATATTTCTAAACAGAAATAATAATATATTGGACTTATATGGTGCCATATCCACACTGTAGAGTCCTCAAGGGGCTATTCAAGAATTATGAAAGAAATTAATTGAAAAGAAATGTTTTTAGGTGTGAAATATTATGAAATGTGTACGTCTGACCCAATATGGAAGAGAGGAGGGGGATTCTGTGAGTGCGAACTGAATCCGGCCTTCCTCCCTAGTCAGGAACTAAACTGGATTCAAAACCTGGATTAATACTTACTTCCTGAAATGATTAGTCTCTGTTTTCTGGGGGGTGTTTCATAAAGCTGTTTGTAAGTTAAGAACGACTGGTGAACCTTTCCTATGTGCTAAACCATCGCCAATGAACATTTTGGTGGAAACCATTTACCACAAGAAAGGATCGCCAATCGTTCTTAAAGTCGCCCTTAACTTACGAACAGCTTTATGAAACACACACCGTGTCCATATGGAAAATTGTGCTGCTCTCGAAATGTCATGGCTTGAGTACTGTAGATCATGAAGTGAAGTACATGTAAACAAAAGAGAAAGTGAGTTTTTAACTTACAAAAAGTTCTATCATTTTATGAAAGTGCCTGTTACAGTGCATGTTGAGACACACACACCCAAAGTCACTTTTGGAAAAACCTGTCAAAATTATATTTTTAAAATATGAATTGATTATGTAGTGTTGATAGATACTGTAAAAGTCTCCTCGACTAAACGGCTCCACAGTCCAAATATTTGTGCCTGCCTGACCAAACGTTGGCAATGACAATTCTTGCCCAGTGTCATACATGTACATGGCTTTGTGCCAAAATAAAGGGGGGAAAATGGCAGCACTTGAGGAGTAGTCTGAATCGAGTACTCCCAATTAAATGGTTTGCTATTTGCATTCATTTATGATAAAAGAAAAATATTTTTGAAGGTTTGATGAAACTCGTCATCAAAGAATTTCTTTAAAATGTTAATTGTGATGTCATATGTGAGCAGTTCCTCCATATTATCATGTATTATAATTTCCATAAATTTTTTTTTTTTTCCTCAATGGAACATGATGTATAAAAGTATTTTTCTTTTGGCAGGGGGTATTAAATTCTATGTCTATACTGATATATCCTGGCATTTGGGGGAATTCTGAGTAATATATGTTTCCTACACCATATGGCCATCATTTTAGCTACATTTAAAAGGAAACCAAAATGCAAATACAAAGAGGGAATCAATCTTATCAGAAGAATAAAATGAGAGGAGCAATCAAAGACGTGTGTCATCAAAATCGGTTGTAGAATAGGCGAATTATGGAGATTTGTAAAGTCTTGTTGTATTTTCTATGGGAGCCTCAAAAAGGCAAACATGCTTTAAACTAGCTGATTTTGTGGAAAACTCTCCATTTGTTTTGTACACAAATTTTCAGATTTTTCCCTTTTTATTTTTTTACATGATCTCCTCCTGACCTTGACATATGTGGTGTGAATTACATTTTCTCATGACATACATGTACACGTGTGTTATGCTCAGAAGGAGGCAAGATGCAATTTGAAAGATAATGTGGGGAAATCTGAAAATTTGTGTGCAAAACAAATGGAGAGTTGTCCACAAAATCAGCTATTCTGAAGCATGTTTATAGCCAATTTGAGAATCCCTGTAAAAAGTACAAAAAGACTTGCTTATTTCAAATCCGATTTTGATGAAACTTGTTTTAAATTCTTCCTCTCATTTTACTCTTTCCAATAAGATTGCTTCTCTTCTTAAGATGTGGTTTCCTTTGACTCTTTCAGCGCTGATGTCAAGCATATGGTTGAATTTAATCAAAATGAATTTATTCCCGCAAGAAATTTGTAAATGTTGAGGCAGATTTATTGAATTTTAAAAGCCAAGACAACCAAACAACTTCATTTAAATGAATAAGAGAAAAATCGAACGAGTGTAGAACTAACATTGTTATTGAAAGAGGGTATAGAATGATTAAGTTGATATTTCATTTTTTCTCTCATTTTCACAAAAACCTTTGATATGCAAATTATGAGTGATATGCACTGAGAGACGAGCGTTTCATCAAAATTTTCATGCGACAAGTTGTCGGATCTGACAACTTTCCTTGATTCTGATTGGCTCAGAAGCACTGTTGGTATGGTAACTGTAAGATAAAACAGGCATTGTCAGATGAAACATCTGACAAGTCCTTTCATGAAACCCTCCCCTGGTGATGGATGATGTCAGACACTCACTTGTTCTAATTTTATTATATATGAAATCTCAAATAAATCGTTTGTTTGGATTCTTACACTATTTCTGTTGTTGCAATTGCAGGTAAATTTGAAGATGGCCGTGCTATAGGAAATGTAGATAGCAAGATAGGAGCGGTGCAAGAGATAAGATTACATGTATTATCAGAAGCCAAGAACTGGGTTATATTGTCAGAGGTAAGTGTGCTACAGCATCATTGTATATAGAGGGTTGTGATTCAGATTTGGGCCTGCTGGCTATTGCTTATTATGGGTATTATCACAATATCACAAAGCAATATGTATACCCCCACACACACATACACACACACATATAAAAATTGTCAAAGAATTATCACACATCGCTTTTTCTTCAGCTAAGGCTTATGGATTTAATAAATGTAGTGTAGAGGATTTGGGACAAAATAGTTGACCCTTTTTTACTTGGACCCGAGTGATTTTGATTAGGGCAATTTGGAAAATTCAGGGGTTTATGGCAATTTCCAAATGATTTATGGCAGTTTAGAGGAAGGTTTATTTTCTTCTGAAAACATTCAAATCTCTAATTTTTACTTGGGTTGTAGATACACTTGGAGACCTGTGTGTAATGCTGCCATTAGAGGTATCATTGTAAGGTGAAGGTCATTTGAAGTCAGACATTTAAGTTAACCTGCAAGACTTTCTTGTGACGTCAACTTGGTTAGAGATGTACTTGAGGAAACCTTCATGTTATGTAGTCACGGGTCGGCAAGACACAATCTAGCTGCTGCCTTGCTTTATCTTTTGTTTGTTAAAAGGAAATTTTTTATATGTATTCCTATTTTTTATAAGATTTATTTTTAGGAATGTATTTGTGTATAAATATATATACAGTGCGTCCCAGAAAAAACGAAACCGAGATTTAGCGATGATTTATCATAACTTAATCATAAATAAAATACATGTAGACAAATGACCTACATGTACCAATGTAAAGCTTAGAATCTCCTCTTTCATCTGGTATTACTTAGATTATTCCTCATTCACGCATGATTGAGCAAAAACAATTCGAAGAAAGGATGCCAAAAACTCATTTGGCGGGGGGTATCTGAATTTCAAAAAGAAAATCACATGACTAAAAAGTTCAATATCTAAATCACAGAAAATGGTCAAGTAGTAAAAAAGTTATGATCGCTCGAAACAATGCTTGTATTTCCATAATTTCATTAAATAAACGTGTTTTCACCGGTTTCCCACTGAAGCTATCGCACGGTAACAAAAGACTTAATGCATGGCTGATCGTCAACAAAACAGAGTGTCGAGTGAGTTTGAACGCTAGCCTGTAAAACCTCTTCATTTTATGAAATTATTGAAATTCAAGCCTTATTTCAAATAACCAGAACTTTGTTATTTCTTGACCATTTTCTGTGATTGAGGTATCAAATTAAAGAGCAGATATTGAACTTTTTAAAAATGTGGTTTTCTTTTTAAAACCCAGATACGGCCTGCCAAGTGACTTTTTGGTATCCCCTTTTCAAATTGTTTTTGCTCACTCATGCGTGAATGAGAAATAATCTAAGTAATTTCAGATGAAAGAGGAGATTCTAAGCTTTAAAATGGTAGGTCATTTGTCTATTGTATTTGCGATTAAGTTATGATAAATCATCGATAAATCTCGGTTTCGTTTTTTGTGGGATGCACTGTATATATATATATATATATAATAGTAATAATAATTATGAATTTATTATATCTTTCACTCTTTCTTTCTTCCACCACTATAAATTTTCTCTCTTACACCATTTTTCTCTCAAATAATTACATTTAACATTGTTTCATATCATACATGTATTGCCCACTTGCTCTATTTGTCCCTATCTTCTGTCTACCTTTCTTCCCCATCCACATATTATTGTATATATCTGCTTTGCATTTCATGAATTATTAATAAATTGAAATTGAAATTTTATCCTTGATTTCTCTCATGTTTCAGATTTATATTGTTGAGAAGAAGAAGAGGTGACGACAGCTTTGATTCTTGTCAGAACTCCCCTCCGGCCAACAGTTATTTTTAAGAGTATCTAAGCAAAGCATACTGTGACATTATTTATATGTGCTTAGAAGAAGTGTGTATTGTGTATCACATGAAATGTGAATGACCCTCGTGGCTATCCAGTGCAACTCATAGAGAGGACAGTCCAATATGATGTATTATATCCTACATACATGTAGATTAAATCCTGTATAGTGATTGGTTCAAATACCATCATGTGACCAAATATATTTCAACTACGATGTTGTGTGACGTCAGACCTTGATATATTTTTCGCTATACCGATGTTCTGACGTCATTATTTCAGAAAACTGGATGTTTAGCTAAACTCTCGGGTGCACCGGTCAGCGAGCTCTCTGTCCCGGGTATGCGTCGGCACAGGCACAATCCGCGTTCCGCTGAGCGCGGTGGCTTGGAGAAAAATAGGTCATTCAACGCAATTAACCAGATTCTTCAAGCTCAACGCATAGATTTTGGTTCTGAATTATCAAAAGTAGGAAATAAAACAAATATATCAGGTGTTTCCTTCGAAAGCATAGTGGGAATTATTAATCCTCGGTTGGACTGGCAAAACTACTATATTTCCCTCGAAGCTTCACCCCTCGGGGGAAAAATAGTAATTGCCAGACCAACCTCGGATAAATAATTCCATTATACTTTTTCAAAGCCTGATATATTTGTTTACTGTATGTTGGTCCAGTGGTCAGAGCATTGGACTCATAATCGCAAGGTTGTGAGTTGGAATCCCCACTCTGCCATTGTCTCCACTTTGATTAAAAAAAGCGAGAGTAGTATCTGTCATCAGCCACTATAACTGATTAACCTGAAGTAAAATATCTTCGAGCGCTTTGTATCCTCTGGAAAAAGCGCTATATAAATCCAATTTTTATTATTATTATTATTAATTGGTTGTATACCAGCTTGGCGTTTACCAGCAAAAGCTGTTCTGTCAAGTTCCTACAGGAGTTACCATCAACAGAAACTTGATATTTAAGTTTGAATGTCTGTGTAATACAAGTTTCAGAAACAACCCTTGAATGACATGTTTATCGCAGGCCTCTTTCGTAAATTGGAATAATAATTTTCAAAGTATCTGATGACGTGAAAACCATGTAATTTACCACTTACAGGGGCATTTTCACCTGTTCCCAGTAAAGCAGAGTCGGTGCCAAATAAATGAGTCTACAGGAGTTGTAGAATATTTATATTTGTGAACAAATTTTAGCCTGATGGGTATTTTTCATATGTCCGCAAAGTTTGGAAACCCCATCATATATTGGATCACATTAAAGGACAAGTTTACCCCAACAAAAAGTTTATTTGAATGAGAGAGAAAAATTCCTCATGCCCGTTTTTTTTTCTTTATCAAGTATCTCCTCTATCTGTTCTATAACTTTTAGTCTCCTGAGAAAAAGCATAACGAAGTCCCATCGTGACATTAAAGTTTCTAAATTAATTTTTGAAAATGATTGCATTGGTTATTAAAAATATGTGTATGTGGCAGAGGTGTGGTTCTCAACCCTGACTTATTTTGCCATACACTACATTTACCTTTCAAGTTCCTCTCAAGTCTTTTTTTAAGTGTTTGACGTCCCATTCGATGCTTCACATACATGTGTGTAATGGACTTGAAGTTTATGTATGGCCTAAGTTATTTTGTAATCTTTGTTCTTGAAAAAATCAGGGTATATATTCATTGCAAAGATGTCAATTAATGCTCATTTGATTATCGTGCATAATGTTCCATATGTTACAGAAAATACTGTTATCACGTTGGATTAAAATCTTATTCCCTCTGTCCTTCTTTGTCTTTTGTTTTTGCTTTCATAAAACATATATTACATTTCCTATACAAAGCTTATGGGAATTTCAGAATTCATTAGTCCATTTTTCTGCATGTGCATTCATCTCCTTTGAAACAACACATGCATGTACCATGCACTCTTTTCAATGTGTCAACTGTATCGCAACATGTACCATAGATAAAGATGGATGTGTCAGGTACAGAAATGAATAAACCTAAATTTAAATATAGTAAAGGGACAATCACATGGTTTATGTCACGGTTCACAGCGGTTGCCCCCCGAAGTTGCATTCAATCAGAGCCTGTTATGATACAGTTTGGCTAATTTTCTTTCATTAGGTTAGACCAACTCACAATATCTTTTGAACTGTGTTTGCCTAACAAAGCAATACGCAACCATGTTGTAACCCTTTGGAAACAAATTGGCAAACTCCGTCATAGAGGGCTCCGACTGAACTTCAGGAGTAAACCGCCGTGAACTGCCGTCTAAAATGGCAATTTGTGTATGCCCCTTTATATGGATTGACCGAGTGTATTTATTTTGTGATTGTCCCAGAGTTGGGAAGTGTTAGCTTTCCGTTAGGTAGATGTGTTTGACGATTAGATGAAAATACCTATAGACAATGCAGGTAGTGTTGTGGGTTTCGTCCATATCCTTTCTTCCTACAAGGTGACATATTTCGTGAAAGGGTCAAATTGAAGTGCCTTGTCCGGGTTTTGACTGTATTGATCATTCACCGTTCATCTTCGTATTGAGCATGTAGTGTTTCTGGACCAAGATTGATTTTACATGGAGTAGTTTTGCTATACTATACATATATGCATCCAAGAAAAAATAGGAAACTTGTTTTTAATATGTTTTGATCACAAATTTGACACTAATAGTATTGAGTCAAGTCTCTTCTGCGATTTGAGATCAAATCCTTCTTGAATCGTTCACACACAGTAGATTGCAAACATACTTAGGCATCTCAGTAATGATTTGTGCACAAACTAATGAGTGAATCTGTATCTAGCCTGCCCTCATGTAGAGATTTAGTAAAGGGAAACATAACAAAGATCACAAGAGAAATTCTAATCTATTCCTTTCTAATGCAAGGTCATCGTGGCCCTGACTATCAAAGAGTTAAGATTGATTAGGGCCCCGTTTCATAAAGGACTTGCAACTGTTGTAACTTTGCCATAATGGCAACTCCCATGGTACATGTAACCTTGATTTTGATTGGCTGCTGAGCCCTGTTGCCATGGTAGTTGCCATTATGGCAAAGTTACAACAGTTGCAAGTCCTTTATGAAACGGGCCCCTGATCAACCACAACTATGGAAAGCCAGCAACATCTACATGTACACTGCATGTTTGTTCAAAATATTTTCTAGATATGAATATGTGTATTTATACATTTATTGTTCTCTTGAAGATTCAGTGTTAAGGAGATTGTACAAGTTTCCTGGAGTAATAATAATGATATTGGATGGATTTCCATCTCTATGGAAATCCATCAGTGTCATAATTTGTTCTACAGGAAGTGTGAAAATGCCCTTTGTAAACAAAGGAGAACACACCGAACTGTCAAAAAATCAATAAATTTATGGATATATATTCATATTTAGAAAAAAAATTGAGCAAACATGCATTTTATATGTTGACTTTGCTGGCTTTCCATAGTTGTGATTGATCGGATCAATCGCAAGTCTTTGTAAGACGGGCCCCTGATCTAATAAACAAATCTTGATATATCTTTCTGTGGAACTTGATTTTGATAATTTAGTAGGAACACTGGGCTTGACAATTTGTCATGTTGGTGCAACAACACCCTTAACACCACACTTTTGCACATCGCGTGTGCTAAAAAAAAAACACCCCGTAGCAGCACGCTTAAGTGCATTGCATAAGGGCGTTTCTGCACCGATTAAATGCTAAAAAAATGTTTTGATAAGGGTGTTCTTTTTTTCTTCTTTGATAAAGGTTTTCTTGCACCGACATGACAAATTCATCCGGCTTAAGCTGAATGCTACACAGCTTAGAGACATATTGTTCTCCCAAATGCAGCATCTAGGCTAGTCCTGTGACACTCAAATTAGTACTAATAATAATAGATTTTGACATTGATATTATTGGGCCTTCTTGCTCAACTTTGTGTGAACTTTTCATAATGGCTATTAAAAAAGAAATCTAGATGACTTGAATAGAATATACTGGAGAAAAAACAGTGAAACCCGGTTTCCTGCTTTCCGTTAAGCACCTAGACTGTAAGAAATCCATGTTGATAATATGTAGTCATTACCCATACAGTGTGTTATGTACTGGTTCATAAATGTATTTATCCTATCCAAATTTCTGTTGGGCAGTACACAGATGATATTGTATTGTATATGTGTGAATCTCAATGTTGCTGTGTGATGAAATTAATTGTACCTTTTGATAAAAAGTATTATCTGTATGTGTTATTGATTATTCATTAATTATTCTTGATCCTTGCAATGCCTGATTGAGATTCTTGGTTGTTTTGAGTGTAAAATTGTTAATATTCTAAATAAATCATAAGTATTTGTCTATCCACCTGTTTGAAAATTCAAGGTTGTAATTGTGAAGTTGTAGAAGATTAAGATCATGTAGTCTCAAATCTACAGTACTTTTCTCTGAAGTTCATCCTGTCATCTTTCTGTTAATGATCTTAAATGAATGATGTGCAATGATCGTTCTTTAGCTTTCTGCTAGTTCTTTCTTTTCTTTTTTCTTTTAACGGAAGCTGATAATTTTATACAATTTGAATTTTTGTAGATATAATTGTTAAATTATATTAGTATAATTTGTAATGAATGGTTCATTGTTAATTTATTTGCTTGTGTGTTTGATTAGTTTAGTTGATTTACAATTTTAACAAATCTCATTCTTTCTCTCCCTTATCTTCTCTTTCTCTTTAAGCTAACTTTTGAATATAATCAGATAGTCTAACACCGTAAAGCCCTTTTAACCCTGTTCATAAGGTGTCAACATATTAAGGCTTAGCAGTCTGATATACAGTATGCTCTTTATTCAACATACACAAAACATTAAACCATAAAGCCCTTTCAACCCTGTACATTTGGTGTCCACGTACAGTGTATTGAGGTTTAGCAGTCTAATATACAGTATGCTCTATAGTCAGCATACACAATACATTACACTGTAAAGACATTTTAACCCTGTACATAAGGTGTCAACATATTAAAGGTTTAGCAGTCTTGATATACAGTATGCTCTTAGTCAACATACATGTACACATTACATTACACCGTAAAGCCCTTTTAACCCTGTACATTACAGTGTAGGTGTCAAGGTATTAAGGTTTAGCAGTCTGGGGTGTTAATACTGACACCAGTTGGTGTCCCTATAGGACCACACCCAAAGGTATTTAAAATTACACCCTTGAGTTTGAACATAACACCAAAGAGAACTACAGTACCAATTAATGGTTTTGTAATACCACCCAAAGGTGTTTGACTAACACCAAATAATCAACACAAGATTAAAATGACTGTGTGGTTCTCTATGTACAGTACACCAATCAACACCGCATCTTTTGCTGTGAAGGTTTCGATATGTGTTTGATAACAAAAAAGAATAATGTACCGAATAGCAATCCTTTATGACAAGGGCTGCGTTCGTTGACCTGTCCAGAGTTGCAGTCGATTGAACTATGATGTCACTCAATATCACTGATGATGTAAAAAAAATATAATCATTATGACATCAGTCGTGACCCTGATGACATCATAATGGGATTTCTGTAATGTCATGAGTTTGTGGGGTTTTCCTTTTTTTCTTTTTCTTTTTGCTTCAGATAAGAAGCTTACGGTACATGTTCTTTACCTTGGGGTTGCTGCGTGTATTATTCGCCATAAGCAGCACCCCTTGAAAATCTAGTACATGTACAGTCAGTCGGCAGGTCCCAAGAAAGTGGCTTCTTTCATCCAAGTGATATTCATGACTTGAGATGTTTTGCATATTTAATGAGCTTGATGCGGACCAAAACACCTTTTCATTCGGTTATTGCTGCTCTAATTGTGCATCAAATTTCATGATTTTGGTATCATTGTAAAGGAGAAGAATCATTCTTTCAGGCCATGTGTTTGAATTTATTCAAAGATTTTGTAATGTAGGTTTAAATTTTGATCTAATATATGCTACAAAATAATTATTTTCACCTGACAAAAGCTGCTATTTTCACACTTTATTTTTGTTTGAGCCCAAATGATTTTTAGATCATGATGAAGCTGAATATGTATGCTTTAAAATGGTATAGGTTTCAAAATAAGAATTGGTTTTATTAGGGTCAAGATCACACTTTTCATTGGCCAAGTACATAAAGCAGCTTGAAAACAAGAATACTGCACTCTGATTGGTCAAAGAGACCACACACTGGCAAATTCCAACGGTTCCAGTGCCTGGGTTCATGGGAAGGTCACACTTCCCATGTGGTAATCTCCTCAAATTACCCGTGCCTGTTGTTCTGTGAACCTTATCCAGCCAATCAGAACTCTGGATTTCATGCAAGTACAAAATTTCAGAAATCTTGTATTGTACCTTTGTGGGAAAAGTGTGATCTTGACCCGATAAAAAGGTGCCACATATCAAGAGTGACATTGTGAGAAAGTACAGAAGTTCAGCTTCATGGTGATATATATATCATTGAGGCTTATAATAAAAAGTTTTGCACAATTTGCAAAAGAAAACAGAGGAAGAAAATTCAGTTTTGAGGAACATTTTCAGGCCAGAAATTTAATTATTTATCAAAATATTGTATACAAAATAAATGACCTATATGAAAGAGTAACATTTACTCTATCTGATGGTGCAATAATGTTTCATTTAACTTGAGGTTAAAACAGGTAAATTCTTAGAGAAAGAAAATCCCACGAATCACGAGATTTTGCAAGGAGGATTCAGCCACGAGATGATTTGGATGAATCTGGCCTTTTTTATCATAAGCATAGGGACCTGCGGTCTGACTGTGTAGGCATGCTTCATTTTGAAGCAAATCTTTTTTTTCTTGTCAAATTTTCCTGGGCCAAAATAATCATTATTTTGTAGCAAAACGTTTTTTCATTCCTTCTTCTTTTCAAAGTTCTCTTGTCCACAATGAGATACATTTTGTATTGAAGTGCTTTTTTTTTTAACTTGTAAAATTCAAACCAGCATCCCCATGAAAAAATCATTCCCAGGGCTTTCTGTGGGGGAGGAGCCGTGGTGTAGTGGTTCTGACTCTCGCCTTGTAAACAGAGGGTCATGTGTTCGAATCCCATCGCGGTCTGGCGTCCTTTGGCAAGGCGTTAATCCACACTTTGCTAAATGGGTACCCGGTAGGATGGGAAAGTCATTGTAGCTTGTCCAGTACTGTGTGCGCCTCACCGGCGACCGACTGGAATACTCCCCAGGGAGTGGAGGATGTGCACACATTGTGTGCGGGAATGACTGCTTGAATCTGATGACCGGGGTAATAATATATCTGTAAAGTTGGAATGTATTAAGCGCTATGTAAAAGTGGATTATTATTAAATGAATTGATTTTTTTCCCCAACATGTATTTTTAATGATAAAAGGGATTTTTGTGAAAATTTCTAATGAAAACGGCTGATAGAATATAACTTAAATTGCACAATCATGAATATTAATTCTCTATGATATTTATTTTACTTTTATATTTATTGTAATTGTTTTAGACAAAAAGTTGATGTATTGAATTTAAGGTTTGAAAAAGGAAAGTTTAATTGAGTTTAATTCTGTTTTCTGATATTAAATCAATATTTTGTTTTTTTCTTATTGTATATAGATATAAACATATGGTATTGATTTGTTCCCATCATAGCCAAACGCACAATTTATTGTTTCTGTGTAGGTTAATTTATACTTGTCATGTGGCTTATAATCTAAACCAAAAGAGAACTGATTTTTATTGATCCATTAAAGCATTAATGAATGTTATTACAACATGTAATCAAATCGTCCTTCGTCTTTCATTACAGTTTGAGATTAATGTTTCGAAGGAACATCAAGTTATACTCTTTGTATTATTGATATTCCCGAGGCGCATAGTATTCTCATGATCATTAACCCCCCCAAAAAAAATTAAAAAATAAAAAATAAATAAATGAATAAATAAATAAAAAGGAAACAAAAATAATAAAAAAATCCTGTTTCATGCAGTGATGTTTTTAAAGTGAAAATTTTAGCTTAATTCTTGTTGACCTGGTTGTTTGATGAGACTATCATCTGACCAATCTACATGTAGACTTACCAGTGTGGAACATGTAACGATGCTTTAGACTTCGTCTGAGAGTATAGTGTGATTGCTTTTCATGAAGTTTTGCTGTTTGATCGACCTCTCACAGTGCAGAATTTTGAACCTACTGTAGGGCAAGAAATCCTATCACTTTGCGAAGATTATTCTTGTACCGAATCCAATCCAAGCAATGCCCGCTTCCCTCATGACTTCTAGTGTGTCGGCTGCTTTAAATTTTATGTATACAATATTGAAATAAATAAAAATTGCTGGATCCCTGAACAAAAGAACTTTTTCTCTCTCTCATATACTTCCATTCCCCAAGAATGGAAATCTGTAAATATTTTCAGGGTGAAATCTTCATATTTCATCGATAAGACAAAATTCTCAAGATACAGTTGTGTTTAAATGGTACTACTTACATGCACTTAGAAATTTAAAATACGTGTACTATAAAATTATGTGATCAACGGAAAAATTGTAATTTTCATAAAGGTCTAGAAAGGGGATACCATTGCAATGTTATGATAAATTGTTATTAAAAAAGTGCTTCATATACCCCTTTCATAAAGCCAATAAAACCTATCCTCCAATTAGCCGCCTAAGAGTAATGCGGATAATTCAATAAAAATTGCGTTCACAAACTCCGAAAATTATCCGCATTATTTTTACGAGCGCCCGTCCTGAAAAAGGTGGATAATCGTCATGACAACTGGACACGCCCCCTCCGATGCGGTTGTGTTGGAAAAGGGTGACCTTGTGACCGCACCATGGCAATTATCCGCATTATTTGGAAATACGTTCATAAACTCAAACTCTTGTCCCGATGCCGCTATTATGCGGATAATAGCAGCATCAGAATAATGCGGATAACTCTTGTCCTCCTCTGATTTTACGACCAAATTATGCTGCTATTAGCCGCATAATTTGGGTTTATGAAAGGGGTAATAATTTACATTATTGAATCTTTGCCGAAACTGTAGACATACTTTAATGGGTCCTAATATTAAGAGTATCACAGCACTTAATTATAATTAAAACACTAAAGGAAAATGTGATGAAAAAGAACAAGCAATCTTTCCTGCCTTCCCCTTCCCTTTTCATTATCACATGCTGACAAACACACATATTTTAATAGTCTGCAAGCACAGACTCCAATATGACACTTCAACCAATAACAGGTCTAGAATAAAGAGAAACACCAAAGGCTCTGTCTATGTCGTCCACAGTACATAGTTGAATGTAGACTCACTACGTCAGACTCTGCATTATGCGAATTATGGAGGTGCCATGGCCGAGTGGTTTAAGGCGCCTGGCTGTACATGTAAAGTCCGGGGTTCGATCCCCGGCGGCGGCACCTATGCCCGTGAGCAAGGCATTTAATCTACATTGCTCTTTTATCCTGCTTTCAAGTAAATGGAAATGCTATGTGCATTATTGGTAACTAGGTGTGCACTTGTTTAAAAAGAAAATTAAAACAAATTATGCGAATTGCGAAAACCAAGGGTCTTAGCCTGCAGACTACACATATTCTGCCCCTCCCTCTCTCTCTCTCTCTCCTTTATCTTTCTCCTATTCCCTCTTCTCTCTTTCTAGTCTTTCCCTTTTCATCTCTCTCCGCTTTCCTTTTCTTCTGTATTTCCCCCTGTCCCTATCTACCTGTGCATCTATCTCTTACCCTTCTCTCAACCTCATACTGATATTTTCAGCTTGCTTATCACTTCATAAAAAGCATCAGAATACAAAATGAATCATTGTATCTCCATACATGTTTTATTTTCTATATAAGAAAATGGTCTCAAAATATCTGTAGTATAAAAATATGAATTTGTGCATTAAAACCCCTTTTCTCTATAAAAACGAATGTGCAATCAACAAAAATACCTTCATGCAATAACTATCACATACATCTACACCTTTAAAAGTCTGATGCAGCATACAGTACATGTACATCTACGCCTATATGTAGTCCAATAATATAAAGTAGAAATATGACAGATTCTATTTGATCTATTTAAGCATTTTTAACTCAATCCTGCAAACCAGAGACTTGGGGGAAAGAGGGAATGTCATTTTTGTATACGCCTTTCATTAATTCATGGATGCAGCTGATTTCAAATCATGAAAGGTTAATTAAAAAACAGAATAAGCAGGCCTGGGTTTTTTGTTTATGGTACGAGCCGCACTCCATCTCAAATTCAAATTCATGATCTGGTTTCTAAAAACAATTCTGCTCTATTCTGCAGTCGAAGGTCTTGTTTCCCATGCGCTATAAGCCACACTATTTCCTTGCTGCACTCGTAACAAATGGTTCCAAGATATTTGCTCCAGTCACAATTGCTTCGCTGTAAATTCCGCACACTAATCAAATGAATTACTCCATCCCTGGATTTGCATTGTCATACTATACCCTACCATAAACATAAATCCCTATTGCAATCCTAACCCTACATTTTAGACAAAATTAAGCCTAATCTATTTCTACTCTGAATGAACAGCATGCTGCTATTTCAATGTACTTGGCCACCTGCTAAATACCAGTTGCTAATGTACGCATTTTTTTTTCTTGTGGATCGAATGAAAAGCAAAATTCAGAAGAATATATATGAATAATCAAGACATCAAAGTTGGTGTTTATCTCATTGAATATTAAACCACCATGCCATTTGAGTTCAAACGACCTTCTTCTAATCATGCGCAGACTGGCACTACAAACTGGCTTTATATTACAGTTTACTTCAAATAGTCATTCTATTCCTGTACAGGTACATCCTCAAATACTATTCTAAAATTATTGCAACAAATAAACAGTTCTCACATTTAAGACACTTAAGTAAAAAGTATAGTTTTATACATATTACACTGATGTTACTATACAAATTTCAGATATAGGTGACTTATATTATTTTGATTAAAAATCAGCTGCTTTTACGCTTCATCTGCCACCACTGTGCTATCCATTGGTTGATATTCTCCCTCTCTTGGTTTCTAATGGCTATCACCGAGGGAGGATCTAACTTGTTCTTCCCTCTGAGATCAAGATGGTGGGCCCCGTCGGGTATGATTCCAGCGACGAGGGTATCGGTCAGATTGGTGAGCACCCCGCCCTCATGCCAGGGGTCCAAAAGTCCATTGCTGGGGGGAGGGGCAAGGGAATGAAAAAATAGGATTTATCATTAAAGTCTGACCAATGCCAAACAGAACTCGATTATTCCAACAACTAGGGTATCGGATAGGTCATTGAGGACCCCACCCTAATGCCAGGGGTCCAGGAGCCCATTGCTGGTGGGAAGGGAATGAAAAAATATGATTTATCATTAAAGTCTGACCAATGCCAAACAGAACTCGATTATTCCAACAACTAGGGTATTGGCTGGGTTCTTGAGGACCCCACCCTACATGTAATTCATGCCAGGGGTCCAGGAGTTCATTGCTGGTGAGAAGGGAATGAAAAAAATTGGATTTATTATTAAAGTCTGACCAATGCCAAACACTACTAGATTATTCCAGCAACTAGGGTAATGGCTGGGTTCTTGAGGACCCCACCCTAATACCAGGAGTCCATTGCTGGTGGGAGGGGGGAAATGGAATGAAAAAGTGATTTATTTTTAAGTCTAAGTAATGCCAAACAGATAATTCTAGCAACTAGGGTATCGGCTAGGGAATGGAAAAATGATTTATCATTCAAGTCTAAAGATTACAGTAGTTCTATTGACAAGTCATGGTTATAAGAGGATGGTTATCCAATAATAAGGGTCCACATCACTTACTTACTAAAGCAAATTATACACATCATTTTACTAGGGCATTATAATAATTACACACAGGGGCGGATCCAGGATTTTCCAAAGGGGCAAAATTTGACAAGCCAGAAGAAAAGGTTTTCAACCAAAAATGAAGGATGTTTTGTCCCAGAACAAAAAATGACAAGCAGAAAAAAAATGACAAGCAAAAAAAAGGTCTTCACTTGCAAAAGGGGGGGGGGGCCTTCCATTTCAAAGGCATTTTTGTCTCACCTGCATAGCAGAGTGAGACTATAGGCCCCGCTTTTCCGACGGCGGCGGCGTCAACACCAAATCTTAACCGAAGGTTAAGTTTTTGAAATGTCATCATAACTTAAAAAATATATGGATCTAGTTCATGAAACTTAGCCATAAGGTTAATCAAGTATTACTGAACATCCTGCTTGAGTTTCACATCACATGACCAAGGTCAAAGGTCATTTAGGGTCAATGAACTTTGGCCAAATTGGGGGCATTTTTTCAATTACATGTACCATCATAACTTTGAAATTTTATGGATCTTATTCATGAAACTTGGACATAAGAGTAATCAAGTATCACTGAATAGCTTGTGCGCATTTCAGGTCACATGACCAAGGTCAAAGGTCAATGAACTTTGGCCATAATGGGGGTATCTGTTGAATTACCATCATAACCTTGAAAGTTTAAGATCTGATTCATGAAACTTGGACATAAGAGTAATCAAGTATCTGTGAACATCCCGTCCGAGTTTCAGGTCACATGACCAAGGTCAAAGGTCATTTAAGGTCAATGAACTTTGGCCATATGGGGGTATTTGTTGAATTACGATCATATCTCTGTAAGTGTATTGGTCTACATGTAGTTCATAAAACGTGGACATAAGAGTAACCAAGTATCACTGAACATCTTGTCCAAATTTCAGGTCACATGACCAAGGTCAAAGGTCAATGGACTTTGGCCATGTTGGGGGTATTTGTTGAATTACCATCATAACTCTGTAAGTATATTGGTCTAGTTCATAAAACTTGGACATACGAGTCATCAAGTATCACTAAATATCTCATGCGAATTACAGGTCACATGACCAAAGTCAAAGGTCATTTAAGGTCATTGAACTTTGGCCATTTTAGAGGTAATCATTAGATTGCTGTCATAACTTTCAAATTTTATAGATATAGTGTATAAAATGTGGATGTACATGTAGGGGTAATCAAGTATCACTGACAAGTTTTAGGTCACATGATCAAGGTCAAATGTCAATGAACGTAGTATTGTATCATGATATGAATGGTGTTTTTTGTGAATAATTATTTTATAGTAGTTTTCAAAGTCAGCATTGCTGCTATATTGAATCGCGTGATGCAGGTGAAACCGCCAGAGGCATTCCACTTGTTACATTACAAATTTTAATTTTGCTTCTCAAAAGGGGGCACGGTCCGGCAGTGCCCCCCCCCCCCCCTGGATCCGCCAGTGATTACACATACTTGTAACATTTGAATCAGTCAAAATGTTCAAAAGGTACCTGGAGCGTGTAATTTTTCGCCCGCCCTCAGTCATGTGTGTTATTTGTATGACATACATGTACATCCTAACCTCCTCTAAAATTCACCTCGTAAGTTATGTAGCTAGACAACAAAGTATATTGGAATAGAAGCATACTCACCTGAAAAATATATTACTAGAAGCAGTGATGTTCTTCCCCCCGAACTGAGTAATGATCCAATATGGGCGTGGCGTTACGTTCCACTGTGCTTTGCAGGCGGCAACCTGTGCATCATAATCCCAAGGCATGGAGTAAAACATGTCATTGATTCCATCTGCACAAGATGGCATTATCATTTCGGTACAGAACTGCAACAGAGAATTAGGAACAGAAAGAATAGCATGTTCAACATTTTGTATAATTGTGAATTAAATGGATGAAATGATTCAAAACATGAAATTATCTGTAGAAAGGACCCCAAATAATCCTTCCTGATTTCGGGAAGAATCGATTGTAAAGCCACATCATATCTTGTGACATCACAGGAGGCAGGCCACCAATATTGATGCACAAAGATTATGGGATGAGATCGAAACAACAATGTGTTCTTGTCGTCTTCAGGAGCACACCTGTTGAGACGTCGAGTTTGGGTGGTCCTTTTCACGACAACACATGCTAACAATAGAAAACAACACGGTGCACCCTTAAACCTCTACACTCACTCTTTTGTTTGTCATGGAAACCTTCAGAAGTTATTTTGAAACTTCTGTTTTTTTTTAGAATTTCTCTATTTACATGTACGATTGCTCAATCATACATGTATATTACACATATGTCACCAAAGAACACTGAATGTGATATTTAGAACACCTAAGAACACGGAATTGGCATTTAAGAAGGAAAATAGAGATCTCTAATTAATAGTAATACTTATTTACACAGGGTAGCCATTTTAGCTCTTATGAACTGTTCTTCCAGCAGGCCCTGCATAACATACATGTAATATTATAATTACCCTTCTCCATTCTAATATGTCGAGCACCTGAAAAGATGGCAGAAAGTCCCATTTTTTGAAGTCTTTGTAATGCCTCGGCCAGGGATTGAACCCATGACATCCCATTCATGAGGCGGACACTCAACCACTGAGCCACCATATCTGGTCTCTCCGAATCAAGGTAAGGGAAATTCGAAACTTACCTGGAAACTCCACCCCAGTTCTCCAAGACTTGCTGTGGCATCTTGACTGAGATTAAAACACTGGATGTTACCGGTGTAGTTATAGTAGAGACCAAGAGCTCCAGTCAGCTCCTCCAGGAGCTGATCGTCGGTTGGAGAGGGAGTCTTGAAGTATGAACACACCTCCTGTGATAAGTGACATAATGAATATCGCATTTATCGTCGTTGTCAGCATCCATTCGTCTCGAAAAGCTATGGTGAAGCGCTATATAGGTCTTACATTTTCTAGAGTGGCTGTAGATCCCCACTCTAGAGTGGCAGTCACGAGAGCAATTTGTACAGATGAAGGAGGATGGCGCACAGAGAGAGCTTTTTCTATTTGCACTTAATAAATCGATCTTTATTATTATCATTATTATGGCGCCGAGATAAGTGACATAATAATTATATTGCATTCATCGTCATCGTTGGATAAAGATGCTGCCCTCACCTTCCTCCAAGCATTTATGAGACAGCAATTATCTAGTGGCCTATTCAATGGCTCATTATCTATTACCACGGCTTTAATTCCAGCTGCTAAAGCACTTGGTACATTCATGGAATTAATCCTTCCAACTAGCTATTCACCTCACTGGGTTGAGTGCAGCACAATATGGATCAATGTCATGCTAAAGGAAATTGCAACATGCTTGGGATTTGAACCCACAACTCTGTTTCAGAGTCTTGAGCCAATCCCCTAGGCAACAATGCTCCACATTTAAAATCTGCATGTAAGTGTGATTTGGATCAATGTGGATCAATTTTGTGCCAAAGGAAATTACAACATGCTTGGGATTTGAACCCACAACCCTCTGTTTCAGAGTCTTGAGCCAATCCACTAGGCCACAATGCTCCACATTTAAATCTTAGTGTGATTTCACAAAGATGCTCCTAATTCAATGATTACAATTTTGGAGGATTGTATTGCTTTATGGTGAACCAAATATCTTGACACCTCAAAAATCACTCATTTAATGAAAAAATATGTCATGAACACAAATCTATTATATATCCCCTGGAATTTGATACCATTGTTATGTGGTATGTGTTTACGCTTGGATATGCAGGCGTATTCTGTGCTGTGATATAAAAAATATGATTTGTGCCATTGTAAGGCATGGCTGCAATTAATCAAATCTGGGCCCAGTCTTACAAAGAGTTACGATTGATCCAATCAATCGTAACTCTATGGAAATCCATCAGCATCGGCGGATCCAGGGGGGTGGCGCAGGGGGCGCGCGCCCCCCCTAATATCTGAGCGGCGCCGCTCAAAAAAAAAAAAGTAAAAGAAAGAAAAGGCGCCGCTTGAAAAAATAAAAATAAAGGAAAGAAAAGAAAACTACCCTTTTTCCAACAGCTTCGCCGGTAGTAGTGCGCTGCCTGCATATAACTGGTGCCAATTAAGAATAATAAGCGCCACCTAAATCTAAATCGGTGCCGGACAAGAATAATCAGCGCTATTTGGTTATAAATCGGCGCAAGTCAAGAAAAATTGACACTGCCAGAGTCTTAACCGGCGCCAATCAAGGATAATCAGCGCCACCTAAATCTAAATCGGCGCCGGACAATAATAATCGGCGCTGCCAGAGGCTTAACCGGCGCAGATCAAGAATAATCAGCCCCACATCTAAATCGGCGCCGGGCAAGAATAATCAGCGCTATTTGGTTATAAATCGGCGCAAGTCAAGAAAAATTGACACTGCCAGAGTCTTAACCGGCGCCAATCAAGGATAATCAGCGCCACCTAAATCTAAATCGGCGTCGGACAAGAATAATCGGCGCCATCTGGTTATAAATCGGCGCCGGTAAAGAAAAAAAATCGACGCTGCCTGAGTTCTTAACCGGCGCCGATCAAGAATAATCAGCTCCACCTAAATCCAAATCGGCGCCAGTCAAGAATAATCGGCGCCTCCTGGTTCTAAATCGGCGCCAGTCGATTATGAATTGCCGCTGCCTGAATCTTACGTGACGTCTGTAAAAATAATCAGCACTACTTGTTTAAATCGGCGCCGGTCAAGACAAATCGGCGCTGACTTTGTCTTAACCGGCGCCACCTAAATTTAAATCGGCGCCGGTCAAGAATGATCAGCGTCCCCTGGTTCCAATAAATAGGCGCCGGCAGAATAATGAAGAAGGGCCTATTGCCAACCAAATCTAGATCGGCGCGGGTCAAGAATGATCAGCGGCACCTAGCTGGTTATACATTTTATTGTTGAATGGTCATAACGAATAACAAAGCTTATCGCATGCCCTTACAGAGTGGACTGGGGCGGGACAGTTGCCCACAGATGTCATGAACTATTTAATTTGTTATTTTAAGAAATCCCAGAATCATACAAAAGTGTAGAGCAAATCCTTTAATTTTGATCTTATTTTCCAATGCTTTAGTAAAAAAAGGTCAGCCACTTTTCTTCTTTACACATCCACATCGTGCCACCTCTATGGCCTTTAGTGTAAGACAGCTACTCTAGTGTTTTATGAAGATGATTCGATATTTTAGTCCAAAACGTTGCTTATACCGGGAGTGTATAATTACGCAACCATGCAGACTATATTCGTTAGACCTTAATCAAACCACTAAATTTCATTTTCAATGTATAAATACAGTTTGTCAATACCTTTGTTTTAACGTTTAAGTGTTTACGCCACAAAATTTGATTTATTTTCATCTTCCATTAAGTTAAATATTATTCATCTGATCACTCAGGAAGAAGTTTAAAACAAAGATAACGATACCTATAAAACTGGAGAACTTTTTCCAAAGCTCTGTCTTGAAAGATCTCGTTCTGAATTCAGCTCATAAGCATTATATCCAGTTTCATCAAAGTAATTCGATAAAAATTACTCATCATTACAAATTGCCTTAGAAATAGTGAAAAACATCACAATATATAATTCTGTATATTCTGTATATAGGCCTAAACATCATGTACATGAAAATTGAATGATAATATAAAAATCTGGATTGGTGATGTATTACAAATGATTCATGATGACTTGTAGTATCATTGTATATGCAGTGGCGTCGATCCGGGGGGGGGGGCAGGGGGCGATAACCCACCAATGAAAATATTGGGTTAGGGGAGCAAACATATCGTCTTAATCATTGGTACCAAAATGCTTAGAATATAAACCTTTCTGGTCAGAATATAAAGAAATTTAAGCTCGCCCTCGGCACTCGCATTATCTGTGTAGTGAGATATGTATCCTCCTCATGAGTTACTACAAACAGTCCTAAACAGGCACCTTTTTCCTTTTTTCAGGTCAGTATACTATAAAAATTTAAGCTCGCGCTTCGCGCTAGCATTAATTTGTTGTGAGATATGTGTCTCTATCATGAGTCATAAAGATATATATGTATATATATATATATATATATGTATATATATATATATATATATACACACACACCTTTTTCAACATTTTCTTTTATGGCGCCGGTGAAGTGCAAAAGTTTGTGCGCCGCTCGGCAGTGCGCCCCCCCTTTCGCAAAAAGCTGGATCCGCCTATGATCAGTGTCATATTTTTTTCTACAGGGAATTCGCACAATCTCCTTAAATCAAAGAGAATCACACTGAATCTCAGGGCCTCGTCTTACAAAGAGTTACGATCGATCCGATCAATCACAACTATGGACGGCCAGCAACGTCAACACCTAAAAATGCCAATTTGTTCAAAATATTTTCTAGATATGATGTACATTCATACATTTATCGTTCTCTTGAAGATTCAGTGTGATTCTCTTTGATTTAAGGAGATTGTGTGAATTCCCTGGAGAAAAAATTATGACACTGATGGATTTCCATAGAGTTACGATTGATTGGATCAATCGTAACTCTTTGTAAGATGGGGCCCAGATTTCATTCAAGTCATTATTCTATGTGCATTCCATTAATTATCATTGTTAACCCATTCTTTTTAAATAAAATCAACATAAGACTTTGATACTGTGTTTATCAATCAATCCTCATTTAATTATTGAAAAAGGTGCTTTGCAATGGATTTTACTGCAACTCTTGTAGCATTACAGTACATGACTTCATTTATTATACTACATTCAAATCAAACTCAAATTTCGATAGATCTAAATTTATGTCGTTAAAATGAGAGGACTTTTAGATCAATCGCAATTTGAATTGATTTGAATCAATCTTAATATATCAGTAAGAAAGGTCCCAGCAGGATTCATTCAATGCAGACATGCCTTACTTGGCACAAATCAAAATTTACATCACAGCAAAGAATACCTACTGATTATCCAAACACAAACCTACGTTCCATAAATACATGTATGGTAGAAAATCGTTTGAGAGAAAATACTCTTTCAGGATACATACCATATATGCTTGGTGACACGACATTTGCTCCTGCGACGATTACTCCAGGCTTTACCTCATCTATTTTATAGGGTTGCGGTTGTAATACAGTTTTCAGTTAAATTTGGGTTTAGGGTTAAAATAGGGGTTACTGTTAAAGTTGGTCATTTGATTATTAGTTGGAATTCATAGCGGAGCAATAGCCCCAGGAGCAAATGTCACGAAACCACAAAACTTATGTATTCATGATCATTTCCTGTAATTAAAATTGGTGAATTGTTAAGGTTATTTATTTTTCAGGACTCATTCGGTGCAATTCATTTCAAGAAACCTTTAATACCGAAAGATTTATATGGGCTTTTAAAGATAGATGAATGCATCGATTGTCAAAGCAAAGAACAAACCTTAATTGGGAAAGCGGGAAGTGGTTCCAGGAAGTTGGCAGGGTAAGGATAGTCAACCATCGCTAGATTGAACCAGGTATCCGTTAACCATGATATTAAACCATCCACATCAGATGTTGTCTTCAGAGGGTTACAGAGTCTCATGATTCCTGCGAGTTTGGTACGACCAGATACTGTAAGGGAGAGATAAAGGTAAATGTCTGATGACAAAAGCAGTTGAAAGAAAAACATTGATTGAACACTGTCGTGATGAATCAGTGATCTTTAAAGGCCTGGTCCCACTGGCCGACAGACAAAAAACGTATTCATAACGGATACAGCGGACAAGCAAAATTCGGGGTGGCTACATCCGTTTTCATCTGCTCCAGGCAATGGACAAATGGGCGAACAATGAAATCACAGTGGACGGATGCTTGACGGATATAAAGCGTATGACACATGTATGCTAAGTGTACACAAAGGATACATAACGTATTCCAACGAATGGCAAGATATTTTCCGTTTACATCCTCTCTGCAATCCGTAAGTGCAGTGGGACCAAGCCTTAAGCATTTTCTTTTTACCATCATCAACTTCACTGTCACTTTAAATTCAAACATCCTCATTCTTGCCACTGGAATAATTGTTATCATTATAATTATCATCACCCTCAATCATCATGATCATCATCATCCTCATCATTGTCATCATCGCTATCATCATTATCACCCTCAATCATAATCATCATCACCCTCAATCACCATCATCATCACCCTCAATCATCATCATCATCATCGTCACCATCAGCATCAACATCATCTTAATTCTTCCCTTATCACCAATACCAACATCATCAGCCTCATCATCAACAAAATGATCTCTTCTGTCCACACCATCATCATCTCCATTTAATAGTCATTATTCCTGTCACCACCGCAACCTCTAGGCACCACCACACCACAACAAATGATATTTTTGACCAGGCGTGGCAAAACCCACAAAACCTGCTCTATCACTTTGAAATTTTCAGTAAGAGGACATCAAAAAAAGGTTTGGGTCAGAATGATCAAATTTCATTTTTTTGTATTTTTCTGAAGAGTACTGGTATAACAAACCCATAATTATTTTTAGACAGTTTTAATTATACACATATTTTGCCTTTTCTGCTGTTCTGTTGCAATTCATTCATCTTCCAGAGAACCAAAGCATTCTCCTTATTTTGAACAAAAATAAATTAAACACTTGATAAGCACTTGCATTAATCCTCTGTAATCATTAACAGGATATGCCTAATTAGTGTCACAGCTTTGGAGGTAGTTCATTGACCCTCTTTTAGGGAAATTTCAATGGTATATAATCCTCTTTTTTGTTACCTTTGGACAATAGCATGAGGGTAAGTGTGCTTCTAAGGTCAAAACTAACATTCCGTGGTGTCGAATGTTCTTCTCTTTGAATGAGGGTTAGGATTATCTTATAGTAGTGACTAAAATATCATTTTAAAGTGAAAAATTTCCTCTTTCAGTAGGAATAATTATCTGAAAATTTGTTTCTGGCGACTCTTGGGGGTTTGCCATGCCTTGTCAGATTTATAGTGTATATCCACTTATGCTTCATTCTCATCATGTAACCACCATTAACAATCAACCTTCCTACATCAAAACACCCCTCCAAAGTTGTGATGAGACAGACGATAGGAGGGGCAAAAATGATTCATCTCTTTAACATACAATGGCATGCCCCTCCAGCATTTTTGGATCAGAACTATCTGGAGCTACTACAATCTTCAATAACTCACCAGATTGGCCAAGTCGCTTGATAACATCCCAGCTCTTGTGGACAGAATCATAACAAAGTTGACTGGCAGCCTGGAAATCCTTACTGATCGTAACATATTGTGAGTTGCATGGAGTCAGGCCGGTAAACTGCCATATTGGGGCCGACGCAGCTATCGCTCTGGTTGAAAGTTCAAATGAAATTGGAATGAAAGGGAATCACAGATGATGAAGAGAGGGACATACATGTACAGTTTTGCTCAAAATTTTAAGTGAACCCACCACTCAATGCACTCCTTCATGCTGAGTGTTGAATGCAGACAACAACATTACCATGCTCGGCAAACACACAGTTCTAAACAAACTTTATTGAATATATTTTATCACCTGTCTTCACAATTAAGTATCTAAAACTTGGCAGAACTTAAAACACTTTAAATATGTTCATTTTCTGGTTGGGTTCACTAACTTTTGAGCACCACCAGGGGTGTGAGTGGTCACTAATAAAAAGATCTGAAAAAAGCTGAAACTTGTAGAAAAAGTCTGAAATAGAAAGAGCTCCCATACTTTTTGTACAGAGGAAAGCCAAAAATAAGCTGAAAATAAAAACAAAAAAAATCTGAAATCAGATAAAAATCTGAACTCTCACACCCCTGAGCACCACTGTATACTGAATATTTCATTAAAGCATTTCATCATTTTCGTCACAGTTAGGCCTACTCCCTGTGGGTCAACTACTTTTTCCTAAATAGCAAGCACCACAAATGAGAATTGAAGAATTAAGAAATATTTGAGTGAACCATGAATGAGCGCGGGGAAGAATTATAATGCTCGTCTAATTACAGACAGAGCTCTGCACAACAAAAACCCCACTCACCCTGCGATGGCATTAGGATACTTCATACGCATCCAGGCGGCCAGCATCCCTCCGTACGAGCCTCCGAACGCGATAACGGGAGAGCCTGAGACATCACCTAGCGAGTTGGCCTTGTACCAGTCAAGAAAGACTGCAAAGTCTGCAAGGGCTTGCTCAGACGTCAGGTAACCAAGGTGGGCAGCATCCTCAACACACAAAAGAAAGAAATTGTGATTAAAATTCAATTTTTCAATTCAAATTTGTGTTCAAACCTGTCATAAAAAACATATAATACATTTCATATACATACGCATATTACTACACATTATAGATAAATAGAAATAATTCAGCATTATAAATAACAGCAAAAAAATAATTGCACAGAAATGTTTGTACCTTGTACGAATCATTCCCGTATGGCAGGGATTTCCCATAGTAACGATGCTCAGCAAATATGACGATAGCCTTGTATTCAACAGCCAAATCCCATACAAGACCCTACAAGATGGAAGAACAAGAATACATCATCATCATCTATTATTATTATTATTATTATTATTAATATCATCACCATCATCATCATCATCATCATCATTAGTAGTAGTAGTATAGTATTATCATTATTATTATTTGCAAAACATTAAACACACACAAAGGAAAATATAATTTAAACTTACACTATTTTCACAAAACATGTTAATGTCTCCCTCGTTGCCTGTGTACAGGAATATTGGTCCACCTTTCATCCAGAATTCATCTGAAACCAGATAACGCATCTGAAATGTGTCCTGGTTGGTGAAGCTGAAATGATCAACCTGAAATAAAGAATGATGATGATTATGAGTAGAAGTAGATGAGACTGGAAGGAGAAGAGGACGGAGGAAAGAGAAGAAAAAGATGGAGGAGGAGAAGAAGGAGGAGGAAAAGAAGGATAAGATGAAGAAGGAGAAAGAGAAGGAGAAAGAAGGAGGAAGGTGGAGGAGAAGAAGAAGAAAAGGAGGAGGAGAAGGAGAAAGAGGAAGGCAGAGGAGAAGAAGATGAAGGAGGAGGTGAAGGAGAAAGGAGGAGGAAGAAGGTGGAGGAGAAGAAGAAGAAGAATGATAAGAAGGAGAAGAAGAAGAAGAAAGGAGGGGGAAGTTGGAGGAGGAGGAGGAAGGTGGAGGAGAAGAAGAAAAAGAAAAGGAGGAGAAGGAGGAAGAGATGAAGGAGGAGAAGGAGGAAGAGATGAAGGAGGAGGAAGAAGAAGAAAAAAGAGGAGGAAGGCGGAGGAGAAGAAAAGGTAGAGGAAGAAGGAGAAAGAGAAGGAGGAGAAAGAAGGAGGAAGGTGGAGGAGAAGAAGAAGAAAAGGAGGAGAAGGAGAAAGGCGGAGGAGAAGATGAAGGAGGAGGAAGGCGGAGGAGAAGATGAAGGAGGAGGTGAAGGAGAAAGGTGGAGGAGGAGGAAGGTGGAGAAGAAGAAAAGGAGGAGAAGGAGAAAGAGGAGGAAGGCGGAGGAGAAGAAGAAGATGAAGGAGGAGGTGAAGGAGAAAGGAGGAAGGTGGAGGAGAAGAAGAAGCAGGAGGAGAAGAATGATAAGAAGATCGAAGAAAAGGAGGGGGAAGTTGGAGGAGGAAGGTGGAGGAGAAGAAGAAAAAGAAAAGGAGGAGAAGGAGGAAGAGATGGAGGAGGAGGGAGAAGAAAAAGGAGGAGGAAGGCAGAGGAGAAGAAAAAGGAAAAAAAAGAATTAAAGAGGAAGAAGAGAAAGAGGAAATAGAGGAAGAGGAAGATGAAGGAAAAGAGTAAGAGGATAGATAAGACTAATTAAGAGAAAGAGGAAGTAATACTAATATTAAATAGTTGTAGTACATCCTGAAATAATATTGATTCACAATTTTCAACGATAATGTGCCATACTTAATTAATAATACTCTACAACAAGTTTCAAGTTTGAATGTATTTCATTTTGACTCAACTCAAAACATAGCAAATCATTACAGGTATATCAAAAGCTAAAAATTGATATCTAGATTCCAGACAACACATTTTTGCTAATGATTGGTAAGCAGTAAGAATGACTTCAATATTCAACTGGAGTTCTGCTATTAATTATTGAGATAATTTGGCCTAACTATTCTCTAATTTATTTCTTATTTTGTACTCAGTTCTGCAATGTAAATTCAAATTCAATAAAATATTATTAAAGTACTTGCCATTTCCCTGGATAGCGACTTACCTTTTGCTCGAAATATTTTTCTTGATGAGAATAACTGCATCCTTGACTGCTGATCTTAGCTTCCAATTTGCTGTTGATTCGCCGCCCAAATCTAGCAGACGAAGCAAAACCACTGGCACAGGCACCGGCACTCCAGCATGCCAGGCAAACTGTGATCAACGACAAAGTGATCAACGGACCTGTCGTCCGGCCACTCCGTCTCCGGCGAATGTGGGAGTTCATGCTAGATATTAAATCTCTCGTACATATACAAAGTATGTTACGATGTTGTCCCCGCTGGGAATTATATGACCAAGAAAGCTAGAATTTAAGTTAAAAGACCGTCAAAACTCGCAGCAGCTGCGGCCCACAGACAGTGCAGTCTATCGCACTGTCGGGTTTTCTTGTCCCACGTGTCATGTGATTCCCTTGGTCATGTGATACGTGAGTCATTTGATCAGGTGACACATTAGTCACTAATCTCGTAAGTAAAAAGAGTGAAACACATTTTTTTCATGAAAAGTTCAAAATATGTTGAACAAAATATAATTCAATTTTTTCATAGGCCTAATAATTAGATTATTATGTTCGTAAATGGTACATATATTTTATATATGATATTTTTTTCATTTTTAAGAAAATCAGGTGCCTCGAAAAAACACTTTTTTCCCCAATACCGTGTACAAAAACGTAATACAGAACCAGTTGGACCAGTAGAATTTCATGTGGTAACTTGGGAACAGAGACATCGGTTTGCTGATGTACAGGCGCGGTTTAGAGGGGGGCTTTGGGGACTGAAGGCCCCCCCCCAAAAAAAAAAAATAGATGTATGTAGACCCTATATGCAGTATTCCATTCATGTCGTCAACCGTCAACGTGCTCTAAAATCAAAGTTTTTACTATATTCAAATTCGAATAAAAATTCTCGCTCGGTCACCAAACTCTCCCTCGAAAAAATAACATTTAAATGCAGAATACACCAATGCTCTCTTAAAGTGCGAGTATAGGAAGTCAATGTTCTCCTACAATACAGTAGACTGCCTTGCAATTTTTTTTTTAAATTAACCTCCCTATGACCCGATATAATTCACCCACCACAAATATAACAAATATACTCATGATACTAGTGCCATAAAATCGATGTTTTAACTCTAAACTTGTTCGTGCTTCGTCAAAAGCGCTCCGATTTTTTGTCATTCTTTAGTTTTAATTTTCTTCTTTTTAGAAAATGGCTCTGTCACTATATTATACTCACAGATTAAGGCTAAAATTATTTAAAATAGTTTAGAGTTTGGAGTGTCGATCCATGTTTCGGATGGCGAGAGGCAATTATAATGTGATATAACATTTACAATTTGTATTTTTGTGTTAAGTTTGATGGTTTACAGCGCGCTTTCAGATGTTTTTCAAACCCCTTTTTGCAATGGATTTATAATCATGATAATTTTTCATTTTGTCAAAAATTATTGGGCAAGGCAAATGTGTTTGCCGAATCCCCATTTTCATGGCGATCGCCCCCTGCCCATCTGCATCTTTAACACCATCAGGCCCTGATGCATGTTATAGATGAAAAATTATCAAGCATTTTTTTTTGCTCGGTCGCTACGCTCCATCGCATATTAGAAATATTTTTTATAGGAGGGGGACAAGCTGCTTGGTCAATATAAGGCTACCCACAATAGACCATTTCCATTGTACTGAATAAACCAACGTCGAAAATTTATCAAGCCTCCATCTATCGCATATTGGTATGCACGGTCAGCTAAAAGTGGGTCAGTCCAATCATTAGTATATAATGTCACAGCCATATCGGGGGGACCATGATAGGCCTTACAATAGCAGGGGCGTCGATCACTGAACTAGAAATACGTATTTCTAGTTCAGTAACGTCGATATACTGAAACGAGGGAGCGCGATAGCCATCGATGAAACTTTGGGAGCAAACAAATCGATCCCCCCCCAAAAAAAAAAAAAAAAAAAAAAAAAAAACTCGAACAATAATATCTAAAATTTTCAGCTTGCACTTCGCGGTCGCAATAATTGTTTATCTGGGATAATTAATATCTTTTTTTTTAACGTGCTTAAACTGCCCGTTTTTTCGAGTTAGAATATCAAAAAATTTCAGCGTCTCGCATTTCACGCTCTCATCACTTTTTGTTTTATTAAATATACCCATCCTGTTTATTCCCTATAAATGAATGGGCTTATAGAAATATACAAACATTTCATCTTGCGCTTCATGTATATACATATCCTTTCGATCATGGTTATAGGACGCAACTTGTTCATGTTCACGATAAAAACATGCCCCCGGGAAACATATTCAGAATATATGATTTTCAGATCTAAGCAGGGAGACCGGGGAGAAATTGGACATTTTTGCATAATCAGGAAGGATTCCTTGTAACTTTTAATTTTTTTGTCAAGCTAGGCCATTATCATAATGTATATGAGGTATATAATGAAGTATGTATTGCCACCCCTACATTATTCTATTTTGTGTAATTTATGATTTTTGAAACCCCTTATTTGGGGGTAATTACATGGGAAACTCCGGGGTGCAATGGGACATCAAGAGGGGTGAAATTGGACACATGGAGCGAAATGGGACGACCACAAAAGAATCAGTATAAATCCTCACTTAGGAGATTAATGATGAAACAAACGATTTTTAATGAAGATATTATATAAGGCAAAAAGAGATGAATTTGTGGACAGAAGGCCCTTTACAAGCTATTAACAGTCACTTGGTTGAGGAAAAAAAAACATAATTGCAGAACATTTTGAATTTTCCCCTCTATACAAAGTGCAAACACCATTCTCGCCCTTTTCTTCCTAAAAGTACCTTTTTACTATATACAGTATAGTAAAAGGTAGGCCTACACATATTTCTGGTCTTCAAACTAAAGATATTATCTAATAGATGATCTATGATGATGACTTAATTAACACTTTAACATTGGTGAATTACTAATAAGAAAAGTCAACCAATAATTGAAAGAAAGATTATTATAAAAATTATGAGCTAAATCACACATCAGTATACATTCTATCGCACTGATTCATTTCCAAATAAAACAATTTCTTTCCTTTTCCCCCTCTTTTTTTTCATTTGAAGATATTGCACTTCTACAACTAATGAGCACACAAACATGGGTCATAACTTTGTAATTAAACATCGTCTATTGAAGAACACAAACAACGCTGAAACAACTGTTGTAACACTCAACAAGTCAAAATATGATAACAATTATTTAACCATTACATACCAATTCTCTTATAAAATCATTGTTTTCCTTGAATATTAAACCCTGAATGTAAATTTGCCTGGATTAACATTCTTTACACAATACTTAAGAGATTCAAACATCTGTTAGTATAAAATTACAAAAGGTTGTGAGCTTTTCAGTCTAGTAGACACAGAGCTGCAAATCAGACTGAAATTTTCCCTCCTTGAAAAATCATGCTATTATTTGTAAAACAATGAAAAATAAACTTCCAACATAAAATGTGAGTATCACACAGAATTGAACAAAATTAATCGCATTATGAAAACATTTAATATTTTTCCTACACCCAATCCTATCCCATGAGGTAGGTGTAAATTTGAAAGTGGGGGCCGGGGGCACAGAGAAAAAGGGCACTTCCTCTTTTGATAAGGGCACTTAAGGCAAAGAACAACTTTTAGTGTGCAATAAAGATGTTAAGATAGGGATGTCTATTTCACAGAATTGGAATTTGAATTGCACAAGTAGAACTTACACGTGCTGTGGAGAAATTGGACAGTATAGGAGAGAAATGGGACAGTGTGTCCCATTTCTAATCCTTAATAACAAAAAGAAATACAAATAAAAAAGGCAGTCACTGTTTCTGACCTGTCTTTTATCAAACAATTTTATTTTCAGAAAGTTTGCATATGTTACTAAATAGCATAATTAGAGGACCTATAGCTACCAGATCTGTGTGATACTTGATATTTTACTCACAAGAAACGATGAAAAGGTACGCTAAGGGGTATAAAAAAGAAACTCGTTTATAACTAACCTGTAGAGTTGTAGAGTAGCTGATATACAGTATCTGTTTTGAGCCGCTATGCCTATATATAGGCACACCTTTTTAACCAGCGCTTGCTGATTGGCTGGTTATTTTTTTTAGAAAAGAGTGTCCCATTTCTCCCCATGCATGTCCCATTTTTCCCCACTCTCCCCAACTGAAATATTATGTAACCCCGCCCCCCCAAAAAAAAGTAGCTTAGGACCACCCCCTAAAAACAAAAACTCACAGAAATAAGCTTTTAGTGGCCGATCAAGGAAAATATGTGTATGAAATATCACTATGGTATGAAAATATTTTCCTGCCCCCCCCTATATATTGGCAAAACAAAAGCTGGGTCAATATTCAATTCAATTCCATTTCCATTCAAAACATAATACAAAGTAATATAAAGTTATACAAATTAAGTACAATTTTACAGACGAACATTCTTACTTCGTAAAACAAAAAAACAACAACAGTATATTGAGCATAAATGGAAATGTCACTGGGATCCGCCGGCCTGATGTTACCATAGGCACTCATTAAAGAATGACTTTCCGTCAAAAAATTCTGGAAAGTGCGCCCAGGCAAGCGACATCTAAAAACTATAAGGGGCAGGCCTGGGGCGGATCCAGGATTTTCCATGGCGGGGCACATAATATATTTCCGTTGAAAATTTTGACAAGAAAAAGAAAAAAAAAAGTTTTTCACCTAAAATCTGAGGTTATTTCGTCAGCGGAAAATCTGAAAAGCAAAAAAAAAAAAAAAAAAAAATGGAGGGGGGGGGGGTGGACTCTAGCTACCCCTATATCTGTCTGGCCCGCGCCCTAATGATATAGCCGCCACGCACTTGCTACGCTGTTGATTCGCAATCGCACCTCGATATCGACTAAATACCGGTACCGGTACTTGGCACTAATCTCATCCTAGATCTTTGGTCGTTGGAAATTTGAAGAAACACGTGAGATATTAAAGTTAAAGACATGTTCGAGATATGCAGTCGTAAAAAGAACTATCAGAGAAAATAAGAAACAAGTGCATGGCTTGGTAATTATAGTCTTTCTGACCATCTCTACCAGTTCCTCTCTAATTTACTAACAACATCAGTGCCCTACTGAGTACTTCGACACCCGAGACTTGAGCTGACATGGCTGAGGAGGCAGAGCCTGGCCGCCGGAGCTGCGGCGGGCCCGGCGGTAAAGAGAGCCCCTTGGTTCTCAATTCTCTGGTCGATCTTCGAGGCCAATAATACTGTATCATGTATGAATGATTTGTTAAAATATTAAAATTGACATAGTTCATATCGTTTGTAAACAAAGTGCGTAGCTTTAGGTCCCCCAACATTAGACGACAAACTTAGAGTGAGCTAATCCAGGTGGCCCGAGGAGGAGGGGTTCTTTTTAATAAAATAAAAAAATTATTTGGCAACCAGTCAACTTGACTATTTTCCTGGAATTTTCAAGTTTTATTTTTAACAAAAATTGGCAATAAATACAGCGAGCCAAATAAATTTGGTCCTCCAAGTGACCAAAATCAAGGAATTTAACATTTTTTGTTCACGCCCTCTTTAGAACAAAAATGTGAAGCGTGGTGTCCAGTGGGAATTTTTTAGCTAAGTTAAGTATAGAGGTAAACAATTCTTTTATTAACATGATGCTTTTGCTAGCCTTCAGCTTAGATTAGACTGAGGCCGTGTTAATGTTATGTGAAGCCCGGGGGGGGGGGGGGGGGGGAGGTGGGGGCAATCAAATATATTCCTGTACACATGCGGGACAAAAAAAAAACATGTTTAACCCTAAATAGACTGGGCTATTTTGATGCCTAAGAAGACTGGGGCCTGTTGCATGACGAGATGAGCGATACGTAGGAACGTCCTAGGACCATTCTTCCGAGATAGGAAGATTGGCGACAAATCAGCGCTTTCCGTTTCACGAAGGCAATTTTGTCTTCCAAGTCCGCGACATCGTTAATTATCGATAGTATCGGAAAAATATTTAGTCTTCATCGTCACCTGAACCTTTTATTTCTGAATGACGACTTTACATAAAATCCGATATTTCAATAAAAGGAGATCAAATAATGTTTTATTTATTACTGATAGTAGAATTGATGTATGGAGCTTACTTTATGAGGTTAAAAGAGAAAAAACTTTAAAGATTCACAAACATAACTAAATAAAATCGAAATTTTCATTATTTCCCTTATTTAGAACACGGTGTCTTTTTAGAGACACCTTTTATTGATATTTCAACGAAAGAGACCCTTGTCCGACATAAAAATTGATTTAACTAAGTAATTTCGACATTTATTAGTTCAATATTCTGTATTTTTATAGAATACTTGTATATAATGATAATTTTGCAAATTATGCGTTAATATGTTATTTGTTGAGGTAAATATAGGGTTTGAATGGAGTAAACAAAATCAACAGTGTCTGATTGTAAGAGACTAAAAAGGAAAATATGAGAGGCTGCGTGTGAAAAATCTAATTTATTTATTTTATTTGTCAGATATAACGCAAGAAATACAAATGTGAGTGTTTAGAGTATAAACATACCTCAGTTGCATGATGAGTAACAGAAGAAAATGAAAATATGAAAATTGCTGCAAACATGTCCAAGTGGATAAAGTAGTAAATTGCAATAATAATTAAAACATAGAAAAAGGTGTGAATCAATCTGCAACGGAAAAAATACTTTTACAGAAATAATGCTAAATATGACAACGATCATAAACGCTGGTCATATTTAAAGATGATCACTTAATTTATGGAAGTTTATATAAGAATATATGGTTTAAGAAATAACATTAAAAAATATATATGTTCAACATTTCAAAGTTAAGGAGTATAGAGATTATTTGCTTTGACATAAGGGCCGAAAGGGGCCTACCCTAAGATTTAAAATGCGCCTCTTCGTATGGACTTTCCATAATCTTTTCTTTAATGAACTTATCTTCATTTGTAATGATTGTGATGGATTCGTAATCTATAGGCTTAATCTGTATCTTAAATTCAATATTAGCTGCAGGTTTTTTTTTTTTTTTCACTGTTTCAAATCCAACAATTAATTTTCATTGATTAAAATAAATCTCAGCAAAAAAAAATTATTATAATGAAAATAAAATAAAAATAAATAAATGATTTAGCATGTTTAACATCTTAGTTTTTTTTTTTTTTTTTTTTGCTGAATGTTATTGAACACGTTTTTTACCTTCCATAATTTCTTTTAAAGAAATTTGTTTTTTATCTATAATGAGAAAGCATGAGGGGTCGGCTAAAGAGATATAGTGCCGCCCATTTCAAATATTTCAAGTTTATTTTTTTAATAGAAAAGGGGTGGGGATAAGACGGAGGGAGAATAGAAGAAAACTTATTTTAGAAAATATTTGGCCCTATACATTACCCCCGGGAATATAATACATGTATCCCGGAGAAGTTAAAATGACATCCGTTTTTGGTCGTCCTGCCGTGCAAAAAGACGACCTGAAATTGATGACAACTAGCCCCCATATAAAAAATAACTTGGCGACATCCCAGATAAAATGCATCAGAGTGCAACCAAAAAAAATGTTTAGAGGTGATATGTCAGTATGGCTTGCCGTAAATGCATTTTCTCTCAATGCCGACGGTGGCGGGCGGTGTGCAAAGACAGGGCAAGAAGATCATGCCTACGTAGGACATGTCTGGAGGTGTCTTTCCAAGGACCATTCTTCGTATCGCCCAAATCGGCTTTGTGAAACAGTTGAGCGATATCGCGTTCTTACGTAGAATGGTTCTACGAAAGACCCTTTCATGCAACAGGCCCCGGGGGGGGGGGCTGATTCAGCCCCCCCCTATGATCTCGGCCGTCGAGTGCGCGATCGCGACGAAAATTGGCACGGGCATTACCCATGGCATAATCTCCAAGACTGTAGGATCAAATTTTCCGAAAAATCTCATAATTCATTAATTATGCTAATTTATGCGTAAAATCAAAGATTGGCTCTAATTAACTAAATAAGGCCTCTAAACTGCTAATTTTTCATTCACAGACTCTTTGAAGGATTCTGATCAAATGTAATTTAAAAAAAATTTAATATCACAATTCTTTTCTTATGTATTTTATTGTTTTTAAAATTTCTTATGTATTTCTTTGTTTTTCGACTTTTTGTCTTTTATTGTTTTTTCAATGGAAATCGTCCGCTACATTATTTTTACCATAAACAAGATGAAATTAATTGAGTTTGATTAGTAAAATTGAAAATAATGATACATTTATGAATTTTGGCTAAAAAAACAATTTGCATTGGATTTGTACACAAATTCACGTTTTTGAGCAATTTCGGGTCGACATGCACTTACAAAAAGTTGCGTAATTTTGGAACCACGTACCCGGGCGTCGCAAATTTGGTCTCAAAAGTTGCGCAAGACTTGAAAGAAAAAAGTCAAGGAACGGCGCGGCTCCAGCTTTTCGTGTTACAGATTTATCGCGAAAAATGTCGAGGGGGGGGCTGAATCAGCCCTCCCCCCAGTCTTTTTAGGGTTAAAGGTGTGTTTTGTCAGTTTTGGACGAATGCACTCTTGAGGGTATCAAAAACACAAACTGATTTTCAGTAAAAAGGTATGTGGTTTTGAAAGACCAGTCAATGGTCAATTGCGGGGTCAAACATATTTTTAGGGTATGTTATTTTCCAAAGCTTTTTTTAAAAGACTAGATCTAGCCAAACATGATTAGGCCTTTCAGGGTATTTTTTTCCAAACCGTTTTTTTTTAAGACTAGGGGCCAAAGTGTGTAAATAAAAGTTACTTTACACACAGAGAGAATCCGTTTAGGAAGTGTTTGGAAATAATTTGGTCACGCATGTGTACAGCAATACATTTGATTAAAAAAAAAAGCTGATGCCTGTGATTGATGCCTGATGGGAAATATTTTGGGCCAAGGGATCTGTACTCTAGGGAAGTAGGATTGCCTGATTGATAGAAATTAGTGACAAACCTGTGTCTCTAACACCTTTTTTGGTGATTTTTGTGCCACTAAAACCTGTCAATTTTGATACTTATTTAGATTTATTCAAATAATGTTTGGCTTCATGACTTTTACATTAATTGTGCTCTCAGGGTCATGTGCACTTTTACACAGATTTGTTTCGTTAACCTTTCTTGCAGAAGATGAATGAGGTGATGAGAAATGCAAAAACTTTCCTTGGATTAGTGCAGACTGCCAAGACCGATGCTGCTGCACACTGGAACCAAGAAGCATTCCAAAGGGCCATGAAGTGGGCAGAATACTTTGAAGGGGTAAAAACTAATTCTCAAAAACTTCAGTCTCTGTTGTTTGGGTTCACAATACAGCATACTGTCCCAAATGTCCCTCTCATAGACCGGGTAATAATTAACAAATTCAAGTTTTGTTATGAAATAAAATTCACATATTTAAAAAGCCCAATTAATTTTGTCATCCCTGTAAAAATATAAACATGTCTCACTTCACTGGTTTTGAATTCATAAGCCCATATATGTATGTAACAGTTATGTGGTTGACAGTCCATTCCAATTTTGATAATAGGAAATGCACACAGATGGAGACAAAAGGTCATACCTAGTTTTGCCCGATTTAATGTTTAATTTTTTTTTACAAGTGAATTCTTGTTTTCATACTGATTAATTAATATGTTTTAAGGTCAATTAATTCACCTGTTTGAATAAAAAAATATTTATTTATCATTCTGAAGGTTTACAAGAAACTAGAAACCAAGGTAGACGTGGAAACTAAATTCAGCAGAGGTCTAGAGATCATTAGCAGTCAGGCTGGTGCATGCCCTGGACCTAGTCCTGTGACCTTTGCAGATCTAAAACACTCCAGGAGAATGCTCCTAAAGGTAAAATTGAAACCATCTGTAAATAATGTGAGACCTCTCCAAAATGGGGCACCCTTAGTACAAAATTTATCACTAGGCAAAGTAAGCATAACCAGACAATCACAAAAACTGACATTTTCACATCGATTTGAACCCCCATGATGGCATCTAACTCCCATCCAGCTAACAAAACAAAATGGCAATATCAAATCAGACCAACAAAACTCCACAAAAATCTGAAAGTTGTACAGTAAAATAATTTTGTGATCGATATTTCCTTTCAGATTTTGCTTCAGAATCCCTACCTTAGTGGGGAGATTTATTCTTTGGTACTGGACAGCTATACAGGTCTACCATCTACCCCTGACGGATTAGGAGGATCAGAAATGCTTATTCAGGTTGGCCATCTTTTTATTTCGATTGACTTTTTCAGACCATGTTTTAACCAAGGGGACAGTGTCAATTTCACCCCTCCCCCTTCTTATCTCTGTTGGGAATGTAAAAAAAAAAAACAATTTCTCATAAACGGTGATACTAAACACTATTTTAGTAGTGTTGACAAGCAAATGTTTTTTGTTTTTTTTTAGTCTGACATGATTTTACATGGAACCAAACGGCAGTTTATAATCACTCGCGTCGCGTGCGGGCTCGTAATCACTCGCGTTTTGAATTTTTGGCGATTTTTTTTTATTTCGGTGCGATTTTTTTTAACGATGTCTTCAATGGGACAGACATGCAGGGAAAATAAAATGAAATTGAAATTCGAGTTTCGTTTTAAGCCGGCAATTAAGTGCCTTAAAATAAAATGTACTCTACTACTGTTTTAACATAACAAACAAGCAAATCAGCCATGTGGCTCAACTAACTTGGAATAGATCCGGACTTCTACTGTGTCTTATGTACGAGGACTCCGAGTCGGAACTTGCCATATCTGCCACATCGATATTACATCGTATCATTCCCATATGCGGACATGCCTGCATGCAATGGCCCCAAGGCGGCCGGACCCGGCCGCGGTCGGACACGACGTGCATCGGTAGCATGGAGCAAGCTAACGTGAGTCGAGCTAAGTTAGATCCCACGTTATATATGAGGCGCCGATTGTACCAATATTATATAGAACAATTATTTGTTATATAATCATTATTCATTAAATAATAACTATTATTTATATATAATTTACATTCTATTTGTAAATGATTACTATTATATAAAATAACATTTCTAATTATTTATATATAATTCCAAGTAATACTTCATTACTTGTAAATAATAATAGTTCGACATTCCATTATTTATAAATAATGATTATTTGTTTTTCATTATCTATAAATAATAATTTTTGCGTTTCATTATTTGTAAATAATGACACTGCATACTTCATTATTTATGAATAATTGCAATTCGTTTTTTTATTATTTATAAATAAGTTTGTCGAGTTTTCTATTATTTGTAAATGATAATTATCTATAAACAATGCCAGTGCACATTTTTTTATTTATAAATAATTTGTTGAGTTTCCCATTATTTATAAATAATGAAAATTCATTGTGTTTCATTATTTATAAATAACATTTTTGTTTGAATATCCCATTATTTATAAATAATCATTATTTATAAACGATTTTTACAGTTTGCCATTATATACAAATAATCGTTATTCATATACAAATAAACATTATTTATAAATAATAAAAAACAAATAATCATCATTTATAAATAATGAAAAACAAATTATCATTATTCATAAATATTGAAAAACAAATTATCATTATTCATAAATAATGAAAAAAAAAATCATTATTTACAAATAATTAAAAAGAAATAATCATTATTTATAAATAATGAAAAACAAACAATCAGTATTTATAAATAATGAAAAACAAATAATCATTATTTATAAATAATGAAAAACAAATAATCAGTATTTATAAATAATGAAAAACAAATAATCATTATTTATAAATAATAGAATGTCGAACTATTATTATTTACAAATAATGAAGTATTACTTGGAATTATATATAAATAATTAGAAATGTTATTTTATATAATAGTAATTATTTACAAATAGAATGTAAATTATATATAAATAATAGTTATTATTTAATGAATAATGATTATATAACAAATAATTGTTCTATATAATATTGGTACAATCGGCGCCTCATACATAACGTGGGATCTAACTCAACTCGACTCATGTTAGCTTGCTCCATGCTACCGATGCACGTCGTGTCCGACCGCGTGTCCGATATGGCAAGTTCCGACTCGGAGTCCTCGTATAAGACACAGTAGAAGTCCGGATCTATTCTAAGTTAGTTGAGCCACATGGCTGATTTGCTTGTTTGTTATGTTAAAACAGTAGTCGAGTACATCTTATTTAAGGCACTTGCCGGCTTAAAACGAAACTCGAATTTCAATTTCATTTTATTTTCCCAGCGTGTTTGTCCCATTGAAGACACCGTTAGAAAAAAAATCGCACCGAAATGAAAAAAAAATCGCCAAAAATAAAAAAAGCGTGTGATTACCAACGCGACGCGAGTGATTACGAACGCGAGTGAATATAATAAGCCGAACCAAACATGCACAGTACTGTTGGCTCTCAACAATCATTTCAAGAAACTTTAGTTCAATAGGGGATGGTAGCTCCCGAGATGATTTCGAGGAAGGTTGTCCTTTAATCATGGGTGACGCACAATTGCATGCTTCATAGCATCTGGTACCACACCTTGGGGGTGTTTCATATAGCTGTTGGTAAGTTAAGAGCGACTTCAAGAACGACTGGTGATCCTTTCTTACACGCTAAACCATTGCCAATGGACATTTTGGTGTATACCATCTACCAAAAGAAAGGATCACCAATCGTTCTTAATGTCGCTCTTAACTTATGAACAGCTTTATGAAACACCCGCCTGATTGAAGATTTCTATTGACAATATCTGTTAATGTTGGGAGCAATGCTGATGAACATTTTTTTACAAAGCCAAAGATATTGTTATAGGCCCGTATTCTGAACTCTGGTTTAAATTAAACCCTGGTTTAAAGTTGCGGTTTAATTATGGAGAGCCAATTGGAGCACAAATCCCTAACAGTACCCATTCAATTTATGAACTCATGACATCCAAATTGTTCATAATTGTCTGGGAATGATAACTGAAGTATTTTCTTCATAATGAAAGCAAAAGGAAACAAAATAGTAAACAAAGAAATATACAATATAAACAGAATTTTTGAACTTTTGGCCTCCCATCGTTTTAGCACAGAGTTAGACCGTGGTCTAAGTTAAACCTGACTTCAGAATACGGGCCATTGGGTCCAAAATCAGAATGCAGGAAGAATTAGAACTTGCTTTACAAATACGCTTTCATCACTTCGTCTTCAGTGACACCATCAATTTCAGCAAAAGAAGCATTAAAACTCTCAGAACTTGAACGGACATTTCTTACACATTTCAATTCATCCTATGGTTTCTTGAACCACAGACCATTCTGTGCTCAGAGGGGGGTGTTTCACGAAGAGTAAAGTGTGATTTAGAGATGTGCTTAAATTAGGCCTGGGTCGGAACGGACGGAATCCTGGAATCCATTCGATGTGTGTGGATTCCGGTTTTGTTTTTTCCATTTCAGTATTACGATAAAACAATGTAAAACATAACAAATAGTTTAACATTCTTCTTCTAAATATCTTAACATAATTATCGAGTACGTTTTATTATTCAGTCTTACCAATTATAACCCAGGTTTCTTTGTTACATTTCAGGTGACCACCGGAAAAAATATGAGAAGACGGAAAAAACTTGCCGATGTTTACATGGCCATCTTGTTCTCTTTGTTAGTAGCTAAGCTACGAGGCGCATATAGAGGGCGGCAGACTCTATATGCATCTCGTAGTTTAGCTACTAACAAAGAGAACAAGATGGCCACGTAAACATCAGCAAGTTTTTTCCCGTCTTCTCATATTTTTGTTATACGCCCGTCGCTCGGTGTCCGTCCGTCTGTCCTTCCGTTAACTTTTCCTTGTAAACACGATAACTTCAGTTTGACTTAACCTAGGCTCATATAATTTGGTGTGTATGATACTAGCATGGATCCCAGGTAGCCTATTGATTTTAGGTCAAAAGGTCAAGGTCACAGTGATATATTTTCATCTTACCCTTCTGCATTCCTTGTAAACGTGATAACTTCAGTTTAACTTAACCTAGGTTTATATAATTTGGTGTGTATGATACTAGCAGCGATCCCAGGAAGCCTATTGATTTTTAGGTCCAAAGGTCAAGGTCACAGTGACATGTTTTCATCTTACCCTTCTGAAGTCCTTGTTAACGCAATAAGTTCAGTTTAACTTTACCTACATGTAGGCACATATAATTTGGTGTGTATGATACTAGCATGGATCCCAGGAAGTCTATTGATTTTGAGGTCGAAAGGTCAACACCGGCAGATTACGGAACAAAACAATTCCGACATGACTCGGGCTTAGCTTAAATGCTGACATGCACATGATATATATAACACACTTTTTAATGCTCATTAGTGTGCGTCCTCCAATAGCATAACTTGATCAATGTGGTGATGCCTTTTACACTGCATGCAACTGGCAATTTAAGTGCGAATGCAAGTCCCTCTTTTTGTGAAATGCCCCCAGATCCAAGGTTCTTTTGTTGGTAACCACCAAGTATTTTTCATCTTTTAGGATGCAGTTGAGTGTGCCCATGCCAAGGCAAGAAGAGAATCCCTTCTCAGGATCAAAGCTCTCACTTCACAAGCAGTAGCGAGGATGAACAAAAGATCTTGTACAGGTAATTGACCACTGCACATTTCTTTTGCAATGACCAAGCCCACCCTAATCAGCCAATCCAGAGTCTGACTTTTACAAGGTGTGAATTTACCCCCCCCCCCCCCAAAAAAAAGGGGAAAAAAAATCACTGATACTCGAAGAGCAATTATCTCCTTAAAAAATTTGACAAGCAGGAACAAAAAAAGTTGTCGCTCCCAAATGAAGATATTTTACAGGATGCGCAATGAAGGCATTCTACAGGGTGCACCATTCTATTTTCAAATTTTATCCACGCTTCCTAATAATAAAATGGAGGTAAAAACTATAAATTCTTATTTAAAAAAAACTACCATTTGATAGTTATCAAGTATCAGCAAATGAATGGGTGTAATTTCTGTTCACTAGGTGAATGTCAGAAGTCATCTAGGGGCCAATGGACTGATGCCAACTGGGGAAAAAAAAAAAAATGTTGGGATTTTGAACTTTTGAAGATAGTTTTAAAATTATCATTTAGGATATTGTATTAAACACGGATATACTGTTTAACAAGTTCCATATCAGGAAATTTCAGATACAAAGGTCATTTTAGATCAATAATATACAAATAATGAATGTTTATGAGTGCAATGGACAGAATACTTCATGAGGTGAATGATGAAATGAAATGAACGAGGCGTAGCCGAGTTGAAATGGATCATTATTTATCTTTCACCGAATGAAGTATTCTGTCCATTGCACGAATGAAAAAAAAAATTCATTATTTGGTTTATATGACACATAAAACTTGATTTTTTTCATATGAAATTTATAGATTTCGATGCAAAACATGCTCATGTAGTGCGAGTTCGGTCTGTTGATTGTTACGTCGTTACAACATGCGCACTGCTGGTGCCTGCAGCTGCAGTCATGGTGCGCGCGTGCAATGGACAAAAATCGTATGGATCCAAAATTGCACGATGAATGGATCCAAAATTGCACGGTTGATGACGTCATTGCAAAATGGGCTGAATGAACGATATCAAACAACCAATCAAATCACAAGGATCTATCTAGATGTCATTTAAACTTTGATAAGAATTGTTATCTTGTTCAAAATCACATTGAATGGAACTTATATGAGATAATAAGAAATACAATTTTTTTTGTATTTTTTTTTCCACCCAACATGTTTTTAGGTAAGCTTTGCTGCTATAATGTTGATATACGTAATGCAGGTGGGACTGCCAGAGGCATTCAACTTGTTTTCTATATAAATCATGATTTGTTTTTAATCGGGGGGAGGGGGAGCTGGGTGGGTCATGAAGACAAAATTATTACATTTTGCTTTTTCAGATAACCTTCCTTGGTGACTTAATGTCGGAAGCAAAACAAATCCACGGTATAATATCTGAGTGCCTTTGCATCTTTTCGTACAGGTGATGTTGTAAATTGTGATAGTGTGACCGATGTCGGAATCCAAACAGATGCTTGTGTTCTCCACCAACATCTCCTACGTCATCTGTCAAAGAACCCTTCATTGCAAAGGTAACTATATTATCGACACAAGGGGAAACCCTTAGTCCATACGCCATATACAGTAGTGCTAAAAAGTTGGCGAACCCCATCAGAAATGTTGAATAGAGCATCTTTCTTTCACCTTTTGCGAAATCTCACACCATCGCACTCATGCCTTTCGCTATTTGTATACCATCAAAATGGATCACTTTTTTTCATCTATTCAGCTGGTTTTGGACAAGGTGGGTGTTTAACAAGTTGTTCATGAGTTATGAATGATGTTACCAGGAATTGGTGTTCCCTTTATTTAGCTAAATGATATACATGTATCCCTGTATGGCTGACTTTCACATAGTCCTTCTTGTACAACGCCTTCTTAGCTTGTTGTATGGAGCAAATGGGAGGCTGAATGTCAAACATTCGTACGGTTGCACACACAACGTACCATCCAAAATGTACCGTTGCACGGCTTTAGGAGGTGACGTCACAAAACGATTTAATTCATTGCGCTCAGTAAAAAGATGAAGGTGCATTATGCGTATAGCCTGCTGGCGAAATGTGCAATGCTGCCCAAGGTCATGTGTCCTTGTGGGATTTTGCTTTTCGCTTTCAATATTTTTGCTCCCTTTTTCATAGATTACTGCAGAGAAAAACTCTTTTTTTCATATTTTCGCTAGATTCCGAGGCGTTGTACAACACAAATAGCGAATATTCATGTTCGTGCAATGGTGCGAGATTTCGCATTCGGTGAAAGAAAGATATGCTCTATTCAACTTGGCTAAGGCCTCGTTGAAACAGTTTTTGAAACACCATCAATGATAGATCTTCACAGAGATATCTGCTTAAGTGTCCAGTTGTTCAGACCAAGTTCTATGGGGAGAGGTCATTTTGTCCTGCGGCCCCTAAACTTTGGAATACGATCCCTTCTTCCGTTAAGGAGGCATCTACATGCTCTGCATTCAAAAGTCGCCTTAAAACTTATTTGTTTAAGCGGTTCTATGATTGAGACAGTCTACATAATAGCTTTGATCCTCTCTCTTCTTTGTCTATTTTTCTATTAAGCGCATAGAGACGCCCATGGGTAGTGATATGCGCTATATAAGCAACGTCGTATTATTATTATTTAGACAACTATATGATTAAGAGAATCATGTGAACTGCCACCCCCAAAATCACAAATGAGTTGCCCAAAATGAATTTTGAGATTTTCATTGAGCTTTAATCTTCAGAAAACCTGTCAAAATTGATAATTGATAACCCACACAAACCTATGATTCAAAGTGGAAGAAATTCAGGGACAGTTTCAAAAACAAGGAGAAAACAATGTTTGAAGTTCGTGCTTCACTCAAGCATGAGATGTCATGTGCACACTGCACAATCTCAGAGAAATTTTCAAGTAGTCCAGGGAAAAAAGTGTTAAAGAAGCTCTTATACGTTGACAGTATAAAGAAGAAGAATTGCTCTTTAAGATAACTGCTCCTAATGTTTTCTTTTTGAAAACCAAATTACAATTTGGGTAATTTACAGAGAACCTTTCCTGGTGACTTATTGTTGGTTTTTGGGTGACTGGTTACATATGAGGTGCGATAGCTCAAGTCAGAACGGGGGTTTCGGATTCCGGTGACCTGGGTTTGATTCCCACTTGGTGCGCTAGTGCCCTTTGGTAAGGCATTAATCCTCATTACCAGGTCCCTTGGAGAGGACCTTAAGCCGTCAGTCCTCTGGTTGCTTGCTTACAAGCATTCATGCGTTCTTAGCAGGTAAAAAATCACCACCATGGGAGGAGAGACCTGTGGGTCACAGTTCTGTGTGCGTGCCCTTCTCGGCGACCCAGATTGGCTGACTCCTCCAAAAATTGCGCCTTTGAATGTCTTATGGCGTTATACAAATGCTGTGCATCATCATCACCATTTACCATTTGTAGAAATGCATTTCTATTTGACTGAAAATGCATGCCCTAGAGCCATGAAATGGAAAGTAACAATCTTCTTTCATCTTTCTTGTTCTTTTGCAGCACACTAGATTACTTACATGATAAATTGGAGGAGATAGCTCAAAAGCCCGATGGAATGGTAAGGACCATAAGGCAGATCATGGGGGGGGGGGCAAGGTGGCGCTGCCCCTTATTGTGGATGAATGAGGATGGAGGGGGGATTAATATAAAGAAGAAAATGGAATAATAAACACAAGAGGAAGAAAAAAAAGTGAATGATAGATGGGGAGGGGAGAATAGAAAATATTAATTTTCATGATGCTTTATAAAATTCTATGATAAAATTTTAGTTTGCACTTTACGTTTGCATTATTTATTTAGGCTTAACCCTAAAAAGACTGGGGGGGGGGGGCTGATTCAGCCCCCCCCTCGACATTTTTCGCGATAAATCTGTTACGCGAAAAGCTGGCGCCGCGCCGTTCCATGACTTTTTTCTTTCAAGTCTTGCGCAACTTTTGAGACCAAATTTGCGACGCTCGGGTACGTGGTTCCGAAATTACGCAACATTTTGTAAGTGCATGTCGACCCAAAATTGCTCAAAAACGTGAATTTGTGTACAAATCCAATGCAAATTGTGTTTTTAGCCAAAATTCATAAATGTATCATAATTTTCAATTTTACTAATCAAACTCAATTAATTTCATCTTGTTTATGGTCAAAATAAAGTAGCGGACGATTTCCATTGAAAAAACAATAAAATACAAAAAGTCGAAAAACAAAGAAATACATAAGAAATTTGAAAAACAATAAAATACATAAGAAAAGAATTGTGATATTGAATTTTCTTTTAAGTACATTTGATCAGAATCCTTCAAAGAGTCTGTGAATAAAAAATTAGCAGTTTAGAGGCCTTATTTAGTTAATTAGAGCAAATCTTGGATTTTACGCATAAATTAGCATAATTAATGAATTATGAGATTTTTCGGAAAAATTGATCCTACAGACTTGGAGATTATGCCATGGGTAATGCACGTGCCAATTTTCGTCGCGATCGCGCGGTCGACGGCTGAGATCATAGGGGGGGGGGGCTGAATCAGCCCCCCCCCCCAGTCTTCTTAGGCATCGAAATAGCCCAGTCTATTTAGGGTTAAGAGACCTTATTTTTTGTAAAAATGAAACTAAAATGTACCTAAACTTCACTCTTTATGACTGACTACCCCTGCCAAAAAGAAATTTTTGTTCTATTGAAGAAAAAGTTTGTGAAATTCATGAGTATTCATGACATCAAACTTAAACTTAAAAAAAAATATTGCCAAACTTATAAATTTAATAACAATCATTTCTATCAGCTTTTGATGAAATTTACAGCATTTCTCCTCATTGTAATGTATTTTCCTTACAGTGTGCTGATATATTGAACTTTCAGTTATTGAAATTAAGATGTAAACAACCCCCACATCACTTTCCCAATTGAAAAATAAAGTGATATCATTTCCCAGAAAATCATGCTAAATATTTTTTGCTCTCTCTCTTCATCTTGTTCTCGCTCTCTCCCTTTCTCTCCCTCTCTCACCCCCTCCCCCATTCTCACTCTTTTGCTCTTTCCCTCTTTCTCTGTGTCTTGTTTGTCCATATATCTTGCTATAATTGTTTTTTGTAGGAAATCATCTCATTTGCTGAGTCTCATCTTCCTTACCAGGGAAACAAAGAAGAGGGGGATTTGCCTGACCTTTCAACGGAAACCCGATGTAAACAGTTACTTACCGACTGGCTACTCAGGAGAGCGAATGCTACCTCAGCAAGTAAGATCAAAGATGACAGAAAACCCCCCTAAAGTCATCTAAAGGTGAGCCACAGATGGATCGAGTTAGAATTAGAATAAGCCATGGTTGATAATGATGATAATCTGGTATTTATAATGTGCTTAAGACATACATTGTAAGTTCTTACAGATTTATTTATCATTGGATTCAAGCTGCCATTTTTGCACACGATGTATGCACATCCTCCACTCCCTGGGGAGTATTTCAGCGAGTGGCAATTCAGGCGCACACAATACTGGACAAGCTACAGTGACGTCCACGTCCTACCAGGTTCCCTTTTAGCACCTGGGTGGAGAGTGGCAGTGTAGATTAACGCCTTGCCCAAGGATGCCAGGCTGCGGTGGGATTCGAACACATGATCTTCTGATTAGAAAGCGAGAGTCGGAACCACTACACCGCAGATTTGATGGAGTAAGAGAGAAAGTGAATGCAGAACAAATGATAGATGTGGATTCATAGTGCTGGTGAAATTGACCAAAGTGCAATCACATATTTTGTATTGTATAATAATGAAATGCAACATTTATAATAGCGCTTTAAAATATGAAGTTTCTAAGGGCTGCGTACTATTACCCCGTCTTAAGCATTCAAGGAATTCTGTGCTACCTGGTACCCATTTACAACACCTGGATGGAGAGTGGCCAATGTAGATAAACGCCTGGCCAAAGAACGAGAGTGTCATGTTGGGATTTGAACCTCGGACCAGTTGGTTCAAAGTCTGGAGACTTATCCAGTGAGCCACCCGTCTTACAATCCATCAGTGTCATATTTTTTTCTACAGGAAATTTGCAAAGTGTCCTTTGTAAACAAAGGAGATCACACCACATTGTCAAGAAATCAATGAATTTATGGATCTATACATTCATATCTAGAATTTTTTTTAATAAACATGCATTTTATATGTTGACTTTGCTGGCTTTCCATAGTTGTGATTGATTGGATCAATTGCAACACTTTGTAAGACGGGGCCCAGACCTCTATGTAATGATTTGATGAATGCAGTCCTCAAGAGCTTGGTTTATGTACATGTAGCATTATATCGCCAAAGGTAACATCACTGTGATGTTGCTGATGAAATGTGCTATTCTCTGACAAAGTATCACGGCGGGAATTTTTTATTTTTTTAATGTTTGCATCTATAACTGGCAATTTTTTTTTTTTTTTTTTTTTTTTTTTTTTTTTTTTGGGGGGGGGGGGGGGGCTGTTTTTCATAACCTGCATATATCTGCTGCATTGGGTGAGCTTTAACATTGCAGTGAAGAGGGATTTATCAGGGCTCTTTTGAGAGGTTTGGGGGTGAAATGGCCCCAAGCCCCCCTTTACAAGTTTTTCCCTGATCTACAACCAGGGCCACATTTTCTATTATCTTTGACACGTTTACAAAGCCTATTTGTACATTTGCTCTTAGAACAAGCACAGCCTTGAGCAAGGTATGTAACATTTTCTCTTATACGATGAATGCTTTCTTCTGTATCCGGAATGATATACATCTTGCTTTGTTACATCATATCAAGGTAAATGTTTGGGTATATGAAAATCTTAGAATTGACTTCATCCCATACTGTGAATATCCAACAACTCCTTAACCCTTTAGCACCTACAGATTATATGCATAATGGGCAATCTCTCACTGGAGGAAACAATAAAACTGGTAATAAGTAGGCATTGTTCCAAACAAATTGAAACAGTTTCTTATACATTCACTTTCGTTCATTACAAGTTATATTTATTTTGTAGCATAGGACCTGCTGAATAGAATGGTACATAGCAGAGTTCAATCAGATGTACGAATGTTGACCTTTGACCTTTGGATAGTCAACAAAAAGAAGAAAAACTATATATTTGCAATGATACCATCTACAGAATCATCTACAGAATAGATGATTGATTATTAGAAGTGAAGATGACCTTTTGAATCAATCATGGTTCAAATTTGAAACAAATATTTGTCAATATATGTATACATACTACGAAAGATAAACAATGCATTAGTCTTCAGTCAAGACTTTTCCCGGAAGTACTGAAAAAAGTAATTATGACATAAATGAAGATTAAAATCTGCTGAATTACACTATGGGAGAAACTTTGGTCTCCTTTCCTCTTATACAAACACACACATACATTCACAAACAAACAAATGCACAAACAAATAAACAAACAAACAAATAAACAAACAAATAAACAACAAATAAACAAACACACAAACAAACAACCAAATACATGTACAAACACAAACATAATGTGCCTTATAAATATGACTCTATTCTAAACGTTCAAAATCATTCAGTTTACAAATGTTCAAGCATTCTGAAAAAGATAATGTCTAAACGATGTTATGCCACTGGTTGAAACACGGGTTTTTGCATAGATTCAGTCTGCATCCCGTGCACCCAAACTTTGTCTGAACACTTTCACCACTTGGGGCTTTCCTCCCAGCCTTCTTACACTGCATGCAGACTTTCTTCCTGTCGCCGAATGCCACAAGACTGTGACCAATGATGACATCCTTTGCCACCACCTTTTCAATGGGACGATCACCATCAGCACTTGAACGACGCTTACGAGAAGAAAATCCATCCCCAAGCTGATGGATGAGGGCCAACTTGAACGCTTTCAGGGACCAACTCCTGCAATTTGAGGGATGCGGTCTCGTTGAAAGTTCCCACAGAATGTATGCATTCACCATGGCAATGTTGAGGAGGCCCCACATGAGGTACTTCCACCACCTTCTTCCCGTCCGGCCAACATTGTAATAGCTTCTTAGTTGATCAGCGTGATCAACACCGCCCATCTCAGCGTTGTAATCCTGAATGACCGATGGGATTGAGATCCTCTCATCTCTGCGAAACTTTGTACGTGACTTCTGCCCATCAGACCCATCGTTGTTCGTGGAGATCAGATACACGTCCCTCTTGTCCTTCCATCTTGTGACTGTAACCGCGTTCCTGGCCCACTTCACGTTGTCATACTTTTCTAGCCGAACTTGTTGTAGCTCACGTGGGATACCAACGCGATCCTTTCGGAGGGTACCGCAGTAATAAGTGTCTGCCTGAAGGAGGTCTTCAACGAGGGGCAGAGATGAAAAGAAGTTGTCAGCGTAGACAATGTGATTCCGTAACAGATACTGGTTCAGTAGCCCCATCACCACCGTATACCCCAGGCCAAATTGTTGAACAAGTTCAGCGTCCATTCCCCTGCCTGTGTACACTTGGAAGGTAAGGCAGTATCCTGTCTTCGAGTCACACAGGCACCATAGTTTGATGCCCCATTTCGTTGGCTTTTTTGGCATGTATTGTTTCCATGCCAACCTCCCATTATATTTGATCATCGCTTCATCCACCGAGAGGGTCTGTCCTGGCACAAACATGCTTGAGAAATTCTCTTGCAGAACATTTACAAAATCCCTAACCTTGTGAATTTTATCATCTTCCTCATGCCGTTCGCGGACATTACTGCAATGGAGATATTGACATAGTTTCTCGTAGCGGTTTTTGGTCATCAACTTTGAAATGTACTCATTTCTGAGGGCCTGATCTTGTGACCAGCAATCATTGTATTCAGCTGTCCTTGTTATACCCATGAGTGTGTTGATTGCAACAAAGGCCATCATTTCCTTGTCATTGGTTGGGGTCCATGCAGGATCTGAAGAGGCGTATTCGTCATTGTTGTCGGCATCTACTGGGGGCTTCTTTGTAGCTGCATTTATGTTTGTGTTTCTAGCTAACATCTCAAAGAAATCCTCCCCTATCACACACTTTAGATAGTCTAGTTCTGGAGCATCATACGGAAGATTGCATTTTGGTCCGCTATTTTCCCCGTAGGCACCCAAGTTGACATCTGGAATGTTGTTGGACCATCCATCCGGTGGGTTTGACATTCGGCGCTGTCCTGGTACCTGACGAACTTGTGGCGCATCCGCGTTATCAGGATTGTCGTTCACGTCAATGAAAGCCCCTCCATCACCATCATCAGTTTCATCATCATCACCAGTATCCTCATCATGTCCTTGGTATTCGACAGGTTCGTCAACGGTAACTCCATCGCTGTCGTCTTCCTGAAGAAAAAAAAACAATGTCAATGAGTCAAACAATCACAAACACAGTGTCAGTCACAGTTCAGAATCAATCAAAACATTCAAAATAAAATCATCATAATAAATACAACTCTCAAACTTTATTTACATGCGAAGATGAACTGCTATTTGCTCTAAAATACACATAAAATATACGTAAATAAGATCAAAACATTATAAAAATCGTCTGCAGAGCGAGAAGGAATAGAACTAAAAGCAAAAGTTCAGGTTTCAGCCACCCCAGTCCCACGCCTTCAAAAAAATGTAAAGTATTATTGACAGAATGAAAATATAACTAAAATTTTCGCAAAATCTAGGATAAAATATGTCAAAAATTAATTCCAACTCACATCTGAATCGTCGATATCGACTTCGATGTCACTCTGTGTGATATCCAACGTTTTGATGAACTCTTCATCATATAGCAACGCCCGAGCTTCTTCGGCGGAGTAAGTGGTTTTCCGGGACGTGGACGCAGCCATCTTTGCTGAGATCGACTGCGCAACAGTCTGGAACTTGCTACACACCGTTGCGTGTCAATCGTTTTTTCTCGAAAATACTCAATAGGAGCATACACTTTTCTATGCGGATTTATACAGCAGCCAACCTATACAGCATGCACACGCAATATTAGCACGGCAAATCATTCACAAGAGATACTATAGCGCAGGTAAAACGCACGGGCGGTTCAGGGCGGTTCAGTGTGAAATAGGAAGGGCGGTCTCGGGCGGTTTAGGTGCTAAAGGGTTAAGCAATACAGTTCCAAAGCTGAATTAGAAGATGACAGATCATATTCACCCTTCCATGAAACGAAACGTACTATATGAAGAGCCTTATGATGCCTTGACATAACATCAGAATCATTAATATACTATTGTACAATAATAGAATTGAAATTAGTTTTAGTTTCATTTATTTCACATCTCTCATAAAATTACAATGTATAAACGTATTCATACAGATATACACCATATATAAGGGATAAAAGGTTTGACTTAAAAAAAAACAACAACAAAGAAGAAAAATGTATGAGAAATCAATTTTATAAAAGTGGATGGATAGGAGTGAATAATATTAAGTAGCAGTGTATGTGGAGGATCACCAATAAGCCATTGGCCTGTCTAGGCTGATCCCTAGTATACTGCAAAAAATGAAAAAGATTAAATAATTGTGAAGGCAAGAAGGCTTAACATTTTGATATATGCACATAATGCGGTGATAAAAAGGACCTTAAGCCGTGATCTGAATAAGCATTCCATTCGGTTTGAGCCAAGTGACCTTGTGTACTACTGCAGCATCCAGCTATAAACTGTACACTTTGGAAATTATTAGGAAGGTGATCTTTCCTATATGTGCAGAGTATGAAACAATATCACAACCTGATGTGATATATAAAACCTGCCGACTCTTTTGAACATTTAACCGTTCACTAATTAAACATGCCAAATATGAATTATACATGTAGTCACGTGCAGATGCTTTTCACCTTTGGCTCTTGTACAATATTGCACTCATCTTAATCCCCTTCACACTTGTGAGTGCATATTAAAGGCCTCCAGGTGTTAAATGTTCTGGGCAAGTATCCCCAGCCCATTTCCAAGTTTGGTTTTGGGGCTTCATTTCCTGTTTGATAGTTCCCATGTTCCTTGTGGTCTGCCCCTTTTTCGTTGCCCTTGAGTTGTCCGTATTGCACAGTGACATGTTTATTACCAAAGTGCAAGGGAATTCCTATCATACCTATATCTCGATCAATAGAATATATATGAGAATATTATTGCATGGAGTATCATGTACATGTAACCAAATCTGTGTGTCGCTTTCTTTATGATTATGGACAATATTATGGTGATCAGTGCCATGCTCACCAACTGAAACCCTTGTCCACTGACTAGAATGCTCAATTCCTCCATAAATCCTCCAGAAGTAATGAAAACTTGACTGCCATTAGTTTCATTTTCAATTTTCCCAGTAAAGTTATTTGACAAATAGCGGCATAAGCTGTGTCTGTTCTGGCGAAATTTAAGAAAATTATTCCATTGGTTTGCAAGATGAACATTGTCATCTCGTGACTCGTAATAATAACCTTCGGTTTTATCTCTTCTACGTTTTACAACTTTTGGTGAAATATCCTGTGCTCCTACTTGACTGAAGAGGCTCCTGATTTCTTTTATATTAAAAGAAAAGACCACAAAAAAGACCTAGCTACCAGAAATTGTGCATATTCGTCAAATGTTTTCAGATTTCTTGAGGGAAAACTATATGTTATATTCATACCTTCTGCAATCACACATCTATTGGACACAAACTTGAAAGATAGGGATACTACGTGTATTTCATAATTTGATGAATATCTTTTGTTAAAAAATCATAAATTACTGATTTTGTACCTTTGTGTGATAAACCTTCCTGGCTACGAAGAGCCCTGCGGTATCCTGCGAATTGTCAAAGTTTGGAAATGGAGTTTTAGTCTCTTGAGAATAAACCATTGACCTTTTGTAGCAGCGGGTAATAACTTTAATAAGGTCCTTCTCCTTTTCAAGATCGGTTACTCTTTTCTGCCGTAATTTTTTTAAGCAAATGTACCGAAAGTCTACTTCATTCTGAATGGATCCAACTTCCACCATCTCTACATGATGATCTACAAACATACAAAAGCCATCGTCACTTATGTCATTTCTCAGTCTCTGTGAAATCCATTGACATTCGACAGTGAAAAAGACAAAAATATCTGCACAGGTGATCGTTGGTAGGACCTCTCAGATCAACTTTCCAAGTGACGAGTTTCCCGTTCAAGTCTCTCACCGAGCCATCCGCTGCCGTTACTCTACGGTGCTTCTTCCCATACTCCTCCCGGTCACAAGGCTCAATAACGCTGTACATTTCAGCTGCTTTCACTGCCAGTGAGTCGAGTTCACGCTTGCGTTTTCCATGGCAAGGAATGCCTCTTTCTGTCAAAAATGCTTTCAGCTTGGGAACGGTCACTCGAGAAGCTATGAGGGCCTTCCATGACAGTGGGCAATAAATTTCAAGTACTGTTTTCAGCGTTGCCGTGCAGTAATTACTGATGCTGTACAAAGAGAAAGCAGCTGCACGATAAACGCTATGGCAATGGCCCGCACCGGAAGTGATCGAGTCCCAGAAGTGGCAAGAAATCTCCTCTTTGAAAGCCACCCTTCTCTCTTCAACGGGGACACCGTACATTTTGCATGCAGTGTCCATGCAAGAGGACAGAATGGTGGGGTCGATCGGTTGCACTTCTTTGCGCTGGCTTAACCTGTTTGTTTTCCCCGTGCAATTGCTTTGGATTAGGATCTCATCCAGTATTCGACGCTTCAAAAGCTCTCGGGCGAAGACTGTCATGCTACTGCACTGACTTTTCAGTAGTATGAGTTCTTCACCGGTGAGCTCTTTTGCTTCATCCGTTCCGACTCCATCCCCACCGTCTCCCCTGTCCCCCTCCTGTTCCCCCTACCTTCCCCACCCCCAACTGGCCCCCTCCCACCCTCCGCGATATAAATGTAGCCACATCCGGGTTCTTCTTGCGTATTGGCGATAGCGAGAATTGGAATCCTCTTTTTACTGTTTTTTAACAGTTGAATCATTGAGAATGCTGATCTTACAGAAAGATTCACATGAATCTCTACTATTTCCCTATGTGCTGGGGAAGTTTGAAATATTTGACACCTTCTAATACTGATTTAGATTTAAAGCTAGGTGTTATTGTGCTCTCTTCTGATTTTACAAAGATGTATCTCTTTGCAACATGCATCACTATATTCAAGAGGATTTCATTGGCAGATTTGCCGTCAGATAGAAATAAATATCCTCATGTAAACTGCCTCCTTAGATATGTTGTATTTAAGAACCTGAAAATCACCTTTACTCTGAATATCTTGAAAAGTGGGCAATTTTCTGCTGATATTTGCTTTCTTGCATTGGTGATTATTTGAAGGAGTCACACTGTAATCATTTATATGATAACTCCATACTTTAGATGAATTCAATTCCTCAGAAGCGTGTTTGGGTTGCTGGGCCATAATGGATGTGCCGTGGTAACTTTGCAAGGAATCTGCCACTACTGCAGCAGAAGAATCTAGTTTATCAATATTATCTACAGAACCACACGTTGAATATGAAAGGTCCAGGTTGGATAAAACACCTGGACCCTGTCGGATATCTATAATCTTGAATTCTTTGCAAAAATCTTACGAAAGTATCATCAGAGTGAGGCGGTCCCAATCTAGTCATTCTTTCAACCAACTTTGTTGAATGTGAATAACTTTTAAATACATAGCGATAACAATCTGGAAAGGATAGTTGTTTTTTCTCATCAGGAACAAAGATATTCTCCTCAAATCATTCAGTCCTTTGCCGTGAATTACCATCAAATTGTTCATCCTGAGGATCTTTCATTATTTGAATAATTGAAAAAGTCAATGGAAAAAGAGAGCTCAATAACATGTAGCCTAAGCTAGGAAGTGGAGTTTGAACTCTCCATAGTTGATGTCATCCAGACCGAGATCAAACAAATCATCTGGGCTTTTGATAATCTTGTTCTCTCCACTGTTCATCTTGTATGAGATGAGCCCATTCCTACTTGAAGATATGAGGGTTTAGATTATCCTTGATTGCTTCGAAGCAAGCCTCTTGTACTTGGGGTTTCTTTCATAACCTCTTCTGAGCCTTCCACACTTTCTACAGGGAACTAATTCTTGTAGCAAGACCTGAAATTGAGTGGGCCAGTTCCAGAATCTTAAGTCTTTGACAGGCCACTTCCATGAAAAACCTCACACAAGCACCCTTCAAAGATGATGCACAATAATAATCTCGATAAAGATACAAATGCAAATGCTGTAGTAGACCACAGAAGGCCCCAATTTCTCACACTATCTGTTAGATGTAGATGCAAGTTAGCATTGAATGTAGCCTCTTGCTTGTCAATGATTTTTTCAAAGTGTCTCGCTAATATTTTATTTATCAAAATTGCTTTCAATCGCATTGAAAGAAGAATTTTGTGAGACCTTGATAGCCAAATTGTTCACCTTTCCCCCTTTTTGTTTTGTCTGTCTATATGCCATCACAGTGGCGTGGAGGCCTCGATACCAATTTTGGAAGGGTTTAGATACTAGGATCTTCCCCTGTGCTTGATTGTTGCTTTCACTTACTCCTGAAAATCTTAAACAACAGTTCAAATTACTTGGCAAATTCGGGTCTTGACTCTGGGTAATGCGAATCGATTAGTCTTCTTTTCAGTTTGTAACCATGTTTCGTCTTGATGTAGTATGATGTTGCTATTGTAACCTTCGTTACTACTTGAATTTGACCACCTTGGCACTCCACAGAAGATTAAGGGAAATACATTTATTATCATTTACAAGTTCAACATTCTGGTTTTTTCTCCTCTTCCATCTTCCTTTCCGTACTCTCCTCTTCAATCTTCTTGATCTCCTCCCTAAGTCTCTTCTCCTCTAGTCTTTTCTTCTCTGACAGCTCCATCTGTTTTGCTGCCTCCAACTTCTTCCTTTCGTCCTCCAACCATCTCTCCTCTTTTATCGTCTGTTTCTCTTCTTCCAACCTCTTTCCCTCCTCGTCTAACCGTTTCTCCTCTTCTCTCTCCCTGCTATCCTCCAGTTTTCTGCGCTCCTTTACGATCTCCTCGTCTAATTGGTCCTCCAACCTACTCCTACCATCTCTCTTCCAGACTCTGTCTAGAGCGTCTTCCCTCGTCCCCAATTTTCTCCTGTCGCCTCCTTTCCTCTTCAATTATTTCCTCCGCCTCTATTCCTCTTGTCTTTTTTTTCCTTCTCTTCCTTCCTCTCTTGTTCGATTTCTTGCCGTCTCCTCTTCTCAACTCTTTCCTCTATTCCTGTTGGTTCTGCTCTTCCACCCCCTCAGGCATTGTTGGGCTAGAATGTAGGTTTTCTACCTCTTCAGCATGTCCCTTATGATGTCGCTTATAGTGCTGTCTCGTATTTTCTTGTTTATCTGTTTCGTACTCGCATCTACCACATCTTACAAGGTAAGTTAGATGGTGCACTCTCCTTAAGTGATAATTCAATTCAGGATATGACGTGAACACCCTCTTACAATTGTTTATCATAATGTTAAGTCTTATCTGATTAGTCAGTACCTAAATGTGGACTGACTTGGGGACACACTACAATATTTCTTAATTACAATGAAATACCAGGAAAAATTTCAATTCTAACACAAAACCAAGTGAGCAGTTGACCTATGTGAGCACAAAGCCTAGACCCTTTTAACTCATCATGTACTCCTCAAGAGTATTACGCGAAGACGTACCGGGATACTCCCCACACTTGACCCCGACATTTATAATATCATTGCTATCAATGGCTAACTTGACAGATGTCACAAATCTGGTGATGCCATTTCTGCCGAGTATTTCCCAGTTTGGACCAAGCAAGCTATCCAGGAGAGAAATATTAACATTCCTTTAACTGCACGTATGAGACTTTGCTAATTTTACAAGTCCGTCATCCACTTTAGGAAGAATAGGCGCTAAGTTACAATGAATGGTCTGCTTCCTCCACCCGAAAGTGTTTGAAATTTCATTCAGGATGGCACTTTGTTTTTGAGATGTGTAGAACATCTTCCTGAACACTTCTTTCTCCAAATTTATTTGTGTTTGTCGGAAAGCCGCTTCCTTGCATCTTATCATTTTTTATGGTACCTTTTGTGAAATATTAAACCTTCTGTAGATGCCATTTCTGGCGATTATGTCCCAGTTTGGACCTAGCAAGCTATCCAGTAGAGAAATATTACCATTCCTATAACTGTATGTATGAGCCTTTCCTTATTTCACAAGTCCGTCATCCACTTTATGGTCTGCTTCCTCCTCCCGAAAGCGTTTGAAGTTGCATTCAGGATGGCACTTTGTTTTTGGGATCTGTTGAACGTCTTCCTGAACACTTCTTTCTTCAAATTTATTTGTGATTGTCGGAAAGCCGCTTCCTTGCGTCTTATCATTTTTACGTTTCCGTTTGTGGAAAATTTCACCTTCTGTAGTTGTCTGCATGGAAGAAATATAGTACGATATAGATATAGATATAGAACGAAAACTGCACGGATGCTGCTGATACAAATTTCTTTCAGTACTCCCTATGATGAGATCAGTTGCCTGCATGAAAGTATAAAAAGAACAGATAATCATTCAAAACATGTGTTTTTGTGGCCTGGAATCTTAAGGTCAAGTCAAGGAAACTAGGAAAGTTGAACAAGTGATGCAGTGATGCAATTTTTTGGTATATTTTGCCATGCATTTAGCACAAATACAACTTTCCATGTCGACATGACATAAATTCTTAACAAGTTCAACTGATTTTACATTTAACAGAAGGGAATATTTAACAGATTTACAATTACATATTTTGCAAGGACCACATTCCTGCTTCTGGCATTCAGGTAAAAGCTTTTTCTTTACCCCAACAATAAATTGGAAGTATTACAATTACATGTAACATTAGATCTCAGCAACAAAAAGGGATGGGTACAGATTGGTTCAGGAGGCCTATCTGTTGGCTGGGTTGGGTGGCCGTCATTAAATGATGGCAAGCTTGGTGGTGAGCATGGCAAAGGTTGGCTGGATGGCAAGCTTGATGATGAGCATGGCAAAGATTGGCTGGACGGCAAGCTTGACGGTGAGCATGGCAAATGTTGGCTGGACGGCAAGCTTGGTGGTGAGCATGACAAAGGTTGGCTGGATGGCAAGCTTGATGGTGAGCATGGCAGAGATTGGCTAGACGGCAAGCATAAAGGTGAGCATGGCAAAAATTGGCTGGACTCAAGCCAGCATCTCCTCATCCATCCTACTACTCAAGCTGTTTTCAACTCATCAATCTCTTCTGGTTTACACTCCTTTTCAGGACTACATTCAATACAGATTACTCTACTCTCAAATTTCCACTTTCTCGCCTATCCATTTCTTTTCTTCTTCTATCCACTGTTTCTATAACACTCCACATGGTGTACCGTAAACCACATCAGTGATTGTAAATGCCACCATGCAAACCTTAAAACAACATCCAATCCATTATTGTTGCCTGGAAAATACATTTGAGTCAAATCTAACTATTATTTTGCCAATTTCTTAGCAATTGCACAATTCTAGAATCATGTCACTTCCACAAAGGAACATGAATCAGTCATGGTTTATTTACATCATCATCTTAACAGGAACATTTACATGTTATAAGCAAACTATAAATAGAAGTGAAAACAATAATAAAAGAAAACAATAATGAAGAAATTAAGAATTCATTTCTTAAAGACAATCATCAAAATCAATCAATTAAAATCTATTGTGGATTATGTTAATAAGAAAATAATACAAATCATAATACAATTAAAGCATGATATTACTATTGATACTGATTGGTCATTGAGTGAAGGAACGATGTACATTTGAATATCCTTCCCAATTCCTCCATCGTCAGGTCTGTCTGAGTCTCGGTATCATCCATGTCGACGTCCGTCATGGGCATGTCTGTCTGGGTCCCTGTCTCGTCCATGTCGATCATAGTCAGTACAGTGGTCGTCCTCTGAAATGGAAAAAAATATGAATGTTGATGTTAATAACAAAATAAATACAATGAATTCTATTAGAATAACTGTCTGCTAAAGCAGAGAAAGCTGGAATAGCCTGAAGCCAATGTCAAATGTTTGTTTTCATTTTAAGCTATCCCGAATAAAGAAATGCTATATATGTATGTTCAAGATCAATAAATCAAACATCGGACATCTCATGTGTGACTTTTCTGTGTTTGGAGAAGGACGATATCATCACATAAATTGCTCCCCTAACTTGTTGTTTTAAAAGTTCCGTACCATTTAATTTGTAAACTTTAATGAACACATCCATATAAATAACAAATATTAATACAAATTAATACAAGTGTTTCTGTTTCAAATTGTTCATCTACACTTACCCATCCGTCCTGCACCTCCTGTGGTCCCTGTCCGTGGTCGAAGTCTGATAAATCCGAGTCAGGAAGTCTTTGTCCGTTGTCGAAGTCCAAGTCGGGGTCGTCATAGTTGTCATAGTCCGAGTCAGGTAGGTGTATGGTCCGTCCCGACAATGGTCCTGTCTTGGTGGTCGGTCGTCATGTCAGCGTCAATGTCGTCAACGTAGGTCACGTCCACGTCGTCGTCGCTGGTCGGGTCTAGGTCAGTCTCAGGTATCACGATGTCTACATGTAGGTCATCTGGTGTCGAGTCACTGTCATCGTTGGTGGTGTCCAAGTCTATTTCCGATTTCTGAAACAAAATATACAATAATACAAATTATGTTAATAAGGATCATAAATGCATCAATTAGCAAAGCTGTCTGTCTCTGTGTAGGTTTGGGAGGGGGGGCCGGGATATTTACCCTCCTCGTGGATGATGGCAGACTCTCCCGTTTATCAATGGGTCAAGGAGGGAGAATCTCCAGCTTTACATTTGATTTGTATTGCATTCTCTACCTACATCCACATGAATGAAATTAGTAATTTAGTAATACATTCAACAATATAATTACCAATACTCTAGCCTCGGGTTCAGGCGACTGTAAACAAATAAATGGCTCTAGAGAGAGAGGAGAGTAATTGAGATTAATTCATCATAAGATCGTAATGGAAATATAATTATTACTTGAGAAGACAACTCCTCCTGAAATCTTGGATTCTTACTTGTACATGTATATTACCATGATTACTGTGAACTTTATATGTATTTAAACTGCCATATCAGAGTGGTATTAGAGATATAGGAAAAAACATTAAAAAAAAGAAAGAGCATTTCATAGACATCAAACATGAAGATAAACTTTTAAAAACACAACAATGAAAGTTCAAGACTTAGCAAAGATTATCAGTAATGAAAAATAGATACCGGTAGATACTTACCCCAGTCCTCAAACGGCCCTTGCTGCATATGCTCAAGTTCTGACCCAGTCAAGTCCCTTGCCATTCTCGGCCAGTTGATTGCTAGGTACATGTACATCTACGCTTCGAATATATCCAACTCATCCGAATCATCAGCCATAATTTAGGCTTGAAGATAAAAACGTGAAGTAAATTCAATGACAAAGTTAGATCTACTTAAAAAAATCAAGGAATAATTACAAACAATCAATTTTACTATACATTACTATTTTAGCGGCAGCGGCGGAGCAAAGTTGAAATTGGGGGGGGGGGAGCACAAGGGAAAGAGGGCACTTCCTCTTCTGAAAGGGCAATATCGTACCCCCCCCCAAAAAAAAAAGATGGAAAATATAGGTCTATATACTTATACATGTATCCCCACTTTTGACTGTTCAGCATGACCCTGGGAAGCGGGAGTGCTGCTTGTAGGCCCTAGTATTTTCCATATACCATAAGCATATATATGTTGTTTTTTTTTGCTTGCCAAATTGACGTCGGCACACTTATACAAATTATTGTTCCCAGGGCCCTGGTGCTCAGATTTCATTATCATGTAGGATCAACAGTGGGTGAAAGGGGCACAAAACACGTGCGTAAGGGGAGATTTTCCTTGGGTAAAAAATTAAAGGGGGCAGTGCCTCAAAAAGTGGGGGGATATGCTCCCCCAGCCCCTCCACCTCCTTCCCAGGATCACCGCCCCTGCCTTATTCACTTCTGATAAGCGCCCTTTCTTTTGTAAAAAAAAAAATGCCGTAGAAATAAAATCGTAGATTTTAAAAGGAGCATAATTATATAGCTCTCAAAAATGAAAGGTGAAGTCACACTCGTCGTCAGTGCCCATGATGTGACCCCCAAAAAATTAAAAATCCGTTTCTGAAACAGTCGTAAAAAACACGTCTGTTCATGGGCATACGGATTGTGAAACTCGCCTTCAAAGGGCCTCACTGCCAACAGTCGAAATTTAGCAGTAAAACGTACAGCCTGAGTAAAATAGAATAAAGTCTGCTTCGGCATATAGAATAGAATAATCACAATTGGTTTATTAAATGCCGTGGAAGTAAAATTGTACATTATATATATCAGTAGGTTCCTATCTTCATGAGATAATATCAGTCAACACAAGTGTTTGAATTAGATTCCACCGTTCTTACAGGACAAGTCCACCCCTACAAAAAGTGGATTTGAAAAAAGAGAAAAATCCAACAAGCATAACACTGAAAATTTCATCAAAATCGGATGTAAAATAAGAAAGTTATGACATTTTAAAGTTTCGCCTCATTTCGCAAAACAGTTACATGCACATCCTGGTCGGTATGCAAATGAGGAAACTGATGACGTCATCCACTCACTATTTCTTTTGTATTTTGTTATATGCAATATGAAATATTCTCATTTTCTCATCATTGTCAAGTGACAAAACAATTAATTCCTCCCTGAGCATGTGGAATTGGCATTGTTTAATATTATATAGTTCAGTCAAGTTGGCCCTTATTGTCAAATCTGTAAAAAATGAAATATTGTGTAATTCAAACAATAAAAAACTAAAAAAATAGTGAGGGACATCATCGACTGTCTCATTTGCGTGTCACTGAGTTGTGCATATAATTGTTTTGTGAAAAATAAGCAAAACTTTAAAATCTCATAACTTTCTTATTTTACATCTTTTAATGAAATTTTCAGCGTTATGCTAGTTTGATTTTTCTCTATTTATTCAAATCAACATTTTTCTGGGGTGGACTTCGCCTTTAAATAACATTAAGAATTTATGCAATTTGATCGATAAACATGACAAGGTCAAGGGCATAAACCCATACACCAGTACACTAAAAGCATGACGGCAGCAGTTTTCATTAAGCGACTGGCGCGCGTCTATGCGTTATGAGGCCGCAAGGGGTCGATTTCGCAATAAACTGGCCAACTTTGAACTCACCGAGAGGACGTGATTTTCAAGGGCTTGCGCGGAATATCGGTGCATTTTCATTCGGTAAAAAGGGAAATTTCTACCTCAAATTATAGCTTTCCTGGATGATTTTACAACATCTAACCTTGGTAAGTGGTCTTAGCTAGATGAATTCTTATCTACGTTAGATATAAACAAAGCACATTTTGCCTAATAAAAAAATAGAAAAATGTTCTGGACACCCTACCATAAGAAAGGATAACATACCTTTTTCTTTCTCCAGTGAGCTGTCCTATCTTTCCTTCTCCTCTGTCTTTCAGAGTTTTTCCTCTTGAAATACTGCTTTCTTTGTGCTAGGAGTGACACATTGCTGATATTTGCTATGCAAATAGTACGTTCTTGTGTATTCTTATTTTTTTTTGCCAATGTGTTGTCCTGGGGGTAGCTTCTGTGATGGTTTGATCTTTATAACCTTCTGTGGATGAATTAAGCCATCTGATGCGATGTATGTTCGACTTCTCCTAGGCTGCCATTTTCTTTTGTTCTTTTTCCTATTATTTACAAAGGAATGAGCAATTGTCTCTTTCTAATCATTTCGCTTCTGTCGTTTTGGGGTCCAAATCCTTTTTAGTTCTTTAGGAATCCATGTTCTCGAGGAAGGTGAAGTAGAAGCTTTTTTACTTTGTCTTGCAAAAAATGAGACTAAAAACAAATCCAAGTAGTATGAAAAAAATGCTTTACCTAAAGCACTAAGATGCAAGCCATCATTAACAAATCCATTATCAACAAATCCATTATCAAGTTCCAAGATGGTATCGCTGATATCAACATATCCACACATAGCTTTGTACATAATTGTTCAATTCGCGTATTGTAATAAAGTGATTTTTCATATAATTCTTCATAGTCCCAACGCGGTAAAATACCTGAAAATATATTATGTGCACTTCTAAATAATTCAGTTAAAGTGTTTATAAGTTTTATGAAATCCCGCTGATCTTTCTCCCAGATGCCAAGTTATTTGTTCCAACGTGAACAACGATATGTGTAGTATCTTCTTCGTACAATATGTCACAAAAATGTTCCTTCACAAAATGTTGCTCACTTTCGCTCCCAGAAAACAAAGAACATTGTAGTCATAGTCCAAATTCAAATGATATAAATAATCTTCCAAGTTTCTGATAATGGAATCTCCTACAAAAAGTACTTTCTTATCCTGGCGGGACCACGGTGGCGATGCCATGCTGAATCCATTTCCTGACGCTGAAAATGATAAAAGAATGAGTTATCTGTAGTTAGTTCAGCACACTGCACGCAACTCTTCCCCTATTCCTTCTGTAGATTACAAGATGCAATCTACATGTAATGTTAATTGAAACTGAATGTATGATAGAATTAAAGAGTGAGGGAAGAATCCTTGATCAGTACAATGTCAGAGATTCTCTCCTTTCTCCTGAACTCACCCACTGTATTATGCACATGAGCCAGTTCCAGAATCTTCGACTTCATGAAGCCACTTGTGTAAAATTTCTCACACAGGCACTCTTCATACAGAGGATTCCCTGGGTCTTGGGTAAAATTTCCTTATGTTGCCAGATAGGATGTATCTGAAAGTAGCAAGACACCATCAGATTTGTTAACACAAGTACACATATCATTGATATAACACAGTTAAGAGAATAGGGCCTAAAATGTTTCCCTGTGGAACTCTGCATTTTAGTAGGCAGTGAATCGGATAATACTGTCTGCATAGTTACTACTTGATGATGATTAGATTTACATGTATATGATCTAAACCATGTTATACACATGCAGAATCCAAACCCGTCACTTCTAAGTTCTTTATATAGTCTGACCACTTTTTTCTTCATATCACCCATGAATGGGGGTTAGTTCCATCAAACGATCGACCAATATACGAGTCAAGTACATGTAAAAAAAAATTGAAAAGTGGTAAGGCCAGTCTCATCTACATTGTACATTCCAGACGCTGCATGGTACTTTTCTAACACACTGGCCACAAAAACCTGTTTCACATTGTGTTTGTTGAAGCTGGAAACTCTAGCCAAAGTTGTTGCTTCTGGTGTTCCAACTGATATCTATGGATTGCATTTCATAGCTTGCATGCTTATAAATAAATGCAAGATAATACTCTTCTAGCTGTCACCTTTCAAAATATATGTGTCTTCCCCCCCAAAAAAAAAAAAAAAATAGAACAGATATATATATGTATATTTTAAATACAAAGAATGAATAAAAATTATAAAAGGATAAAACACGAAATAATTCAAATAATATAAAATTTATTCCGGATACATGTACATGTAACCTTAGATCAATTTAAAATGGAGATAAATTGAGATCTTCTGTCTGCTCTTGAAGTTGTGGGCCTGTCCTGACTCAGACTATTACCAAATGCGACCAACTATTCAATCAAATCTAAGACGAAGTTCAAATGGTTCTCTTGACTGTCCTGTTGACGGCAATAAACAGTGTAAGCGTTTTTGACTGCCAAATCGTTCATATGGAATATAAGTTTCTTATACCACTTTAGCGATTTTCTCATGTCTGCATAAGTATCTGTTAAAAAATCAGAAAGGTCCACTCCGCCCATGTATCGATTATAATCCAGTACAATGTCCGGTTTCTGCACATTCTCTCTGGTAACTCTGTCCTTTTTGTGGGTGTCAGAAAATTTGTTGGAATGAATTGTGCTTATCATTGTACATCTCTCTTGTCCCTCCAGAGCATGGTCAACAGCTCCTTCGATCAACGGAAGACGGCTTCCCCCTGGTGCAACTTTTGATCTCGCTACAAGTCAATGCGATTTCTGCGAACTATGCAACATGCATGCGTTTTCCTCTTGAATAATTAGGTAAAGAGCACAGGACTTGAATACCAGTTATCCATGAAGAGACTATTGTGGAAATGGGAGTCGAATGCTCGCAGCGGCCGTGGGCTCTCCCCCAAGGCTTCTAGCATTTTTGGGGTTATTCCCCGCCCTCTTCCAATGGAGGGACACTCCACTGGATGGGGTGGTCTAGGCCAAGTGGGCAGTAGTCCACGGCCACGACCAACCCCAACCGTAAGGCCTCCACCGGTCGAGGGACCGGCATTTGATCCGGGAAGCGGGCCTTGTGCCATCTTTTTAGCCTTCTTGGCCCGCTCTTTTCTGCGCCTGTTTAGCTCATGCTTTTATTTAGCAAGCTCGGCCTCGGAGAGCTCCTTCTTCCGAGCATCCGCCCCTGCTGGTGCAAGAGGCGGATCCTCGGAACGGGTCTCTGAGGCCTGCTGCGTATTTTCAATTTTTGTTGGTTCGGCTTCAGAGGGGGGCTCAGTGAGGGCCTCCTCTGGGGCCGAACCAACGTCTACCTCAATGTCATTGAACTCCATCCCCGGTGGTAGCAGGACTTCCTCTTCCTCCATTTTCTCTCTGTATGGGAAGAGAAGAACGGGGGGAGAGAATTTGGGGAAGAAAAAGAAATATAAACATGGTCATTAGACGACTCATCATAATACATGCATCATAATAAACGACGCATTTGTTTAGAAATATTCTACCTCCTCTTAGTACAGGGGGGGCAAAACCATTTCAAGTTCTCTAATCCTTCCGTCTCTGTGATACCAACGCACGCTCCGTAGTACCATTCATTGCATTCGTCACAACATATCATCAGAGAGCCATCATCAGGCTTCCGGCAGAAAAAGTAGAGTTTGTCTTTGCCAGGAGTCTCAACCGCCTTACTCTGATCCGTACACTTTTTCAAGTGGTCATGATTGTAAGTGGCTATTGTTATTCTGAAGGCCACTCTGTGAAGATATGGGGACTTCTTCTCTACGATGATAGCCGGCCCTTCCCAAGGGGGGTTCAACTTACGAGATTTCCCCTTGGCACAGGCCGTGTCTCTAATGTAGACACGATCATTCACCTCAAATTCCCGAGTGTATTGTTTGATATCGTAGTCTCGTTTCATCTTGCGCTGAGCAGATTTGATTGCAGCCCTAGCTGAAATGTGAGCATTACGCATTGCACAAGTCAACTCGGCCACATATTCTTCTTTGGTCTGCTCTTGAGCGGGTTGAGGTACATGTACAGAGATTAATAGATCAGAGGGTAGATTAACCTCCCGACCCAGCATTAGCTTGTTAGGGGTAAATCCAGTTGTACGATTTACAGAGGAGCGGATAGCACCTGCGATCTGCTGTAGATGCCTGTCCCAGTCCCTTTGTGACTTTGAGACGTAGCATCTTACTGAATCCATCACGGTCCTATTCGCTCTCTCCACTTGAGAATTTGCTTGGGGGCGGAATGCGGTCGTTTTTGACTTGTGAATGTCAAGGACATGGCACATGTCCTTGAAAAGTGTACTCTCAAAATTTCTGCCCTGATCCGTGAAGATTTGAAATGGATATCCAAACTGGCAGAAAAAACTGCTCACTGCAGCATGAGCCGTCATCTCTGCAGTTTGGGAAGGCAAAGGTACGCATTCCACCCATTTGGTAAATTGATCTACCATAACCAGGATGTTTTCATTACCATGTGTTGTCTTTGGTAGTGGGCCCATGAAGTGTCAGCAGCACAGCTCACAGCATTCACTCAACAGCAGCAGCAACAACAATACAACAGCACAGCAACAGCAGCAAAATATATAATACAGCAGCAGCAGCAACAAAATAATTAATACAACGGCAGCAGCAATTAACAACAACTAAATATTCAAAACAACAGCAGCAACAACAAAATAATTAATACAAGACTGAATTTCCTGATCTCCTGAGACGTAACCAAAAAATAATAAATCCCTAACAATTTAACAACAGCAGCAGCAAATTTCTGGTGTTTTCTCCAAAAAGCACCACGAAATCTAATTACAAAAAAATAATACTAACTACAGCAGCAGCGCGGCGGTCAAAGGAGAAAAGCAAATTCTGGCTTGTAATAAAAAATTCAACTCACACCATCAATAATATTCAGCAATACGTTCACACACACCGGTACGGCACACAGCTCACTCACGTCGCAAATTCATAACACCAACCCAATCAGTACACACGGTCAAACGCAATCAAAACTTCATCAAACTCAATCACACTCGGTGGCAAGGAAAAAAATAATTGTTCTAACGAGGGAAGATTTAAATATATTTACCGGTACTCAACAAGATATGTGGATATTTACCCTAAATAGTAAAACGAATATTGTTTGTCCCAAAAAAATCCGATTAACTCCTGCAGAGCTTGCCACTGAATTGAATTCAGGGCTCGCAAGCAGTGCCGATCGGTAGAAAAGTAAAGTAAATTTACGGAACTAAATGTCAAAAGATTTTCACCAACAAATAAAATCTCAAACTGAAATAATATGTTACTTGATATTTTATTTAAGATTTTGAAAGAAACAGAGTCAAACAGCTCAAATTAATATAAAAACCTAAAATTTTCTAGATGGCGGCGGCTTTTTTATATTCGGCCACGACCAGCCAAATTCTGCAATCGGCGTTGGCTATGGCGAAGTAAAGAAAATGTTTTGCCGAAAATAAATAAAAACCACTTATCCTCGTCGCCAGTATTGTGGAGGGGCCGGTCAACAAACAGTCATACACATATATACCATAAACCGGGAAAAGGTGGGTCGTAGTCTAGTGGGTAGTGCGTGGCTTGTTCTCGTTATTGTTGAAGTGAAGAAAGCGAATTATAAGTTGAAAGCTATCCCGTGTCATAGCCTGCGAGAAGAATGGGGTGACGATGCTCTTCCTAGTAGACTAGTACAGTTGTGTCACAGGTTTACCGATGACTCCCATTGATCATCAGTTCACCTGGAAAAAAAAGGAAAAAGAGAGAGAGAAAAAAATAATAAATAATCAATCTTGGGGTAAAAGGCATCATGATAAAGAAAATATCAAAGATTTTAATTTACATTTTCCTGTATTTCTTGTAAGAAAATTGTCTAATCAGGATTTTTATTCATTCATTTTTAACAAGTATTACTACTCAGCCCTAACTATCTTTGTCTTTCTGTTGATGCCCACAATCAAACTTTTTATTATTATGACAAAGTTGAACAGTAGTTCTAGTTTCACTTTTGATCTCCCCCAAGTTCCAGGACATACGGTACATGTATGGAAACACATCTCTGACAAGGGATTTTACAACATAAACATGTTGACAAGCATGGGAGATAGTGGGTCTACATGTAGATTAGGCCAATTATTTTTGTTTTCTTGTCTTCTATATACATCTAAGTATTTAAGGAAATAAAAATCTACAGAAATCCAGGAGGGGAAAATGTTTACATGTAAATGTATCTTACACCTACCAGTGCTGGAGTCGACTTGAATCGTGACTCGAGTCACTTTTTTGTCTCGCCCACCAGAGGTGAAGGCGAGACTTAGAGATCCAAATGTCGTCTGTCGTCCGTCCGTCACAAACCTTATGACACATAACTCCACAACCGTAAGTCGCTTTTCAACCAAACTTGGATGGTAGATGGACTTGGGGGAACCTGCATGTTATGCTGCAGTCGGAGGTCACATGGTAAGGTCAAAGGTTTTATGACAAGTGTTATTCCATCCCAGTCATTTCACAATGAAGTTTCTATACAATTCTGTTGCGTGCCCTCGCAAATCACAATATTTCTGGTTATTTTCATAAGTGGGCGAGACACAAAATCGCTTTTGCCTTGTTTTTTCTATTTCTTTTAGTTTTAGGAAAATAAGATGCATGAAAGAGTTACAAGTTTTTAGAATTTTGATCAAATCATAAACGATCAAGAAAATAAAGAAATGTGCGACATCACATGCATTCACCAAATCAATAATACAAACAGAAAGCATTTTTTAAAATTCAATTTTATTCATACCCCAGATAATAATAATTTCGACTATTTTAGAAATAAACATTGTTACAAATAATTAAAATCCTTCATCAAATGTCTTAGAAAATATAAATTATTTATATTTTCTCATAGTATTTTATTGCATGGATGGTTGCATGTGATGTAGCAGATTTTCTGTTTTTCTTGATCAATTACAATTTAATCAAAAACTTTAAAAATCCGAAACTAACCTATAAATTCATATTGGATTTTCCTCAAAATATGGCAATCAGGCCTATTAAGTCTACTTTTTTTCTCTTTATGTGTTTCTAGGATGTACTAGTAGGTCACCTTTCAAATATCATACTCATTGGACACCAAACCACTTTTAATGCATTATGGGAAAAAATCATGGCATAACCTTGTAAAAATCATGGTACACCCTGTACAGTGCATAACCTGAAAAAGAAGAAAAGTCTTACCAGCTAATACAAGGGCCATGTCATTCTATCGAATTCCACGTCGGAGATGGATGATTGCTGATGCATAGGTTAGCATCTGCTCATGGAGGTATTGGTAGCGATGACTTTTGATGTCACGGGTCCATCGCAGAAAACCATTAGGAGTGGAGACCAGGTCTTTCTGAAGGCACTCTCTAACGTAGGGAAGGATCAATTCATCAATACATCCTAGGTAGAGGATTTGTAGAAGCTCCCACGCCTTGTGGTGATCTCCTCCCAACTTTGCATATTTCTGTGCATTTTCAGAGCAAAAACCCATGCACTTAGCCAACTCTTTAATGCACACATCCCAGTTAAGCTTGAAGAAGGATCTGACCATGTTAATTTCGAAATGACCATGGCCAATTCGAAGGACCGTCCAATCAAACTCAAGGTCGAAAGGTAAATCATTCTCGCTCGTGTCGGCGTATTCCTTGTGATCCTTCATGTGGGATATGTAGTTCTTTCTTATGAAGATGGCTGTGCGGCAAGCAGGGCATGTGTATGTCTCCTTCAATACCCTCTGTGCTATGGTAAATGGCAAACCATCACATGTGATTGCCACCCACTCACGGCATCCTCCCTTGAAATATTTTGTAATGTTGGTTTGGTGGCCTATTTCACGTAAGACTTTAATAACACTGCAATGGGAGTTGGGGTTGACGAAGATCGGCTCTCCAGCAGTGATCTTGATACCAGAACTTGTTGAAGTATTACATGTATCTGCGGGAATGTCAAGGTAGGAGAACTGGAGTTTGGTGTAGGCAGGCTTGTGGGTTTTCGGTTTGACGCATGGGTGGGATGGGCCAGGATCATTTTGTGGAGGCATGGCAGATGGGGCATTTAAGTTGGCAGAGCAGGAAACACAAATCTGTTTTGTCTTTATATTAAATGTGCCACAAGACCAACAGGACTTCCACTCTCTTCTCTCTGACTCTTGACTTATCTCATCATCAACATGGTCTAGCCACTTGCCATTCTTATGAACCTGCTGGTCCTGGACAAGATTCAGTCTTTCTTCCAGTATCTTGTACACTTCTTTGTAGTGTGCATTGTTAACAGCTTTGTTGAAGGTACTGTTCTCATCCAGTATGACTTCTTCAACAGTCTTCCTGATTGCCTCTTCTTTAAGCCACTTTCCGGGCTTCAAATCTGCAGCAAATTGTAGATTGCTGTCTGGTTGAACTTGTGCGTAGCAAACACTTGTGATTACACTCGACTTCACCTTATTGTCCGGTCGTACATGATAAGTTTTCCCGATCACCTGATCATTATCAACTGCGCAAAGCACATCCCCAACAGGGGAAGACAGTGGTGTTCCAGCCTGGGTCTCAAGCCAGTTTGTCACATATGAATGACTTCCTGCTGGCGACGATGAAGAGTTTGTATTACATACAAGCTTGCTCCGGGCAACTGCGTAGGACACAAAATTTTCCGAAAGTGAAATTGGCAATATTGTTTGCTTGTTCTGTAGGTAATATATTTGTTCAATTGCTTTGGCAAGATCAACCTCCTTATCTCATGCACTATGCTTGGGATCAGTAGCAATACCTTTCAAAAAAGCACAAATCACGCCATTCCTCGAAGCGATCCACTCCTTGAGATTTAACCCACATAATGCATCAATATCATTTGCAGGGAGATGTTTAATGTCAGATTTCACTGCCGTTTGTTGGCTCTGTCCTAAAAAATAAGCTACCTGTGCCAACTTATTAGAGTCTAATGTTTTCAATTTCTCGATAACGGAATCTACTGCTGCGCTAGCTGTTGACGTTGTTGAACTTGACGGAGCAACGTTTTCTGAGGAAGAGTTACCTCTGCTAAATTCAGAATGATTCGAACGAGCAACGAAAAAAATTGTAACACGGCTGACACAATACAAACTTCCTTGATGTAGATTTCCTTCAACTCGAGAAGACTCGATATCTCACCGGATTTTCCTTTGCCCACTCGTTCCGCACGCTAGCATGAAGTTTACCTACAGAAACACCATTTTCAATATCACGGTCAATTCCAGCAGCAACTTCGCTATGTAAATTGTTCGCACATACCCTCGCAAAATGACCGGCTGAAATCCTCTTCATGACAGAAAAACAGGGTAATCAAGTGGTTATTAATAATTACAATAAGAAGCAACACGGTGATACATGTACAAAGCTGAAATTCATGAATTAAGATGTCGAGGCACAGATCATCGACTGTCTAGTACAATGCTCGTGCACAAGTTTTCTCACTACATACGGTACACATAGATTGCATTACATGTGAATAGCGCATGCTCACAGTCGATGCATATTGCTACGCATAAGTCGATCGTGTGCTAGCAGTATGTGCTAATGGTGCTAAGGTTGACAGTCCGAACTTACGACTGTCCTTCCGAGACTAGTGTACAAACAACCGATGAGGATTTCTTAGCCAAAAAACAAACTTGTTGTTTTGACGCGAATTTTCCCCAATGTACAAGTTGGTTTATTCTGAAAAAAAAAAAAACCAACTTGTACATAGCGCGAAATAAATTTAGTTTCATCGAATGTCAAAACCGGAGGTCGGTTTCCCATAGCTATAGCACAGCGGCCAAAGTATTGCGCAATGTTGCATAATAGGTTGAACCTCGAAACTAACATTTTCGCATTAACATTCTCATATGTGGTATATCGAATATGGTCCTGACTGCTAACATACCTTTATCTATTGGGATGTCATCCAGATTTTTTGACATAGCTAGAATTCCACCTCCTTTCTCCAAAGCAAGAAGAAACTTCGTGACCTTTGACACCTGTAAGACGTCATCTTGAAGCCGATAGTAGTTCCTGTGAACTCGCAAGTCGTGTCCCAAGAAGTTTGCAACAATGTCCATCTCATGTTCTTGTAGGTTAAGAACTTGACATAATGTAGCGAGCTGCTTCCTGAGCTTAGTACCTCGCAGTGTTTCTGGGACGTCAGCCCCACAAGTCCTGCTGTATTTCCGCACGGCATCACAAGCTCGGGTGTGCCCTACAGAATTATAGTATGTCCTTGCAAAAAAACGTAAGGATTCTTTGAGCTCACTGAAGTTCTTTGGCGATTTTCCACTACTGCTTCCAGCCATGTTGCTATTTCATTTGTCAAGAGTAGTGGCACTGTTCTACCCCTTTTCCCTTTTACCTCCACCCTCTTCAGAATCTTGCATAGTTCCTTCTCTACCAAACTAAGTGACTGGACAATAGTTGAATCTGGCAAGCGATCAATGTACTTGAAGTCGTCCAACTTCATTTTAGATACTAAACCTGTTCTTCTACGATTGAACAGAACCAACTGTGCCAATGTCATCTCAGCAAGGTTTATCCAAGGCTGAGGATGTCTATTTCTTGATTCTTACATATCTGAGTCAAACACAAACACACAAAATCAAGGTTTTAAATTCTGCATCATGCCCTAGATCTATTTCTAACTTTACAATATCTGACCATGCGTGTGTCCAGTAGCCTGGGATACTTCTGAAATATGGCTGCAGTATTAGGATTATCCTCCTTAATCCATTGTTTCCTCTTATGTGCTGTTTGCTTCATTTTTTCGGCTACAATGTTCTGCGGACAAGTGTTATGCTTCAGCCAATTAGTGGCACCATCGTCATCATCATCTGAAAATTACCAAAGTTTAAAATATTCAGTACATTCCCACTGGGCAATTTGTTACCGATTACCAATTTTACCGGTTATTACCGGTAATATCACCCGGAAATTTGAGTAACACCAAATATTACCGTTATTACCATGTTATTACCGAAATTATAATTCCTGTTGATACCTGTTACTGTTATCACCCTGATGAAACCTACATGTACATTTACCTAGTTACAACAGGGTGATGAGGGGTAATAAGGGTAATGTTGAATGACTTTGATTGGTTATAACATTGCAAACTTTAGTAATAAGAGCAATCTTACAGCAATCCCAGCGAAATTTTCAAAGTCCAAAAAATTACTGTTATCACCCTGATGAAACCAACATTTTACCCAGTTACAAACAGGTTGATAAGGGGTAATGGGTAATGTTGAAACGCTTCCATTCCCAGACAGCAAAGTATCTGGATCACATACGGTTCTTATCTGGGATATCTGGGACCCATATGGGCCCACATGGAACCCAGATGAAAACATATACTTGAACCCACATGGTGCCCAGATAGGACTCAGATGGAAACGAGACCTCCAACCCATGCGGAACCCATTAATATTGGGTAAATGGAGTAATATCAGATGGTAATATCAGGAAAATGCTGGGAATAATAGTTACTCATGAATATTCATTACTACAATAAATGGCCAAAATTTTAGCTAATATAGCTGTAATAATTAATGTGTTTATTTTTATGCAATTATTCCACCCAGAAAATTTTCAGAAAAATGTGTAGTTTATATATCATATTAGTCATAATCATGACATTAATTTTAGAAAAATGTTTTAGGGTTGAATAATTGTTAACCATAATTTGTCAAGTGTTGTAAACTCGCTCAATATATAGAAGTAAATGACAGGGTTTGGTGGATAGGTGTAGGATAGGATTAGGATTAGGATGTAGGATTTTAGGATAGGATAAGATGATATGGCTTACAGTACGGAGTTGTAAAAATGTGCTTCAATGACCCTAATGACACTAATTGTTTTTTTAATGAGCCGACATTAATTGGGTAATATTGGGTAAACAGAGTAATATGAGGTGGTGATATCATTAAAATGCTGGAAATAGTAGTTACATCATACTGAGAAATATTGGGTAAATGGAGTAATATCGGGCAGTAATATCATGAAAATAACTGGAAATATCGGTTACATCATACTGGGTAATATTGGGTAAATGGAGTAATATCAGATGGTAATATCAGGAAAATGCTGGGAATAATAGTTACTCATGAATATTCATTACTACAATAAATGGCCAAAATTTAGCTAATATAGCTGTAATAATTAATGTGTTTATTTTTATGCAATTATTCCACCCAGAAAATTTTCAGAAAAATGTGTAGTTTATATATCATATTAGTCATAATCATGACATTAATTTTAGAAAAATGTTTTAGGGTTGAATAATTGTTAACCATAATTTGTCAAGTGTTGTAAACTCGCTCAATATATAGAAGTAAATGACAGGGTTTGGTGGATAGGTGTAGGATAGGATTAGGATTAGGATGTAGGATTTTAGGATAGGATAAGATGATATGGCTTAGAGTACGGAGTTGTAAAAATGTGCTTCAATGACCCTAATGACACTAATTGTTTTTTTAATGAGCCGACATTAATTGGGTAATATATTGGGTAAACAGAGTAATATGAGGTGGTGATATCATTAAAATGCTGGAAATAGTAGTTACATCATACTGAGAAATATTGGGTAAATGGAGTAATATCGGGCAGTAATATCATGAAAATAACTGGAAATATCGGTTACATCATACTGGGTAATATTGGGTAAATGGAGTACTTAATATCGGGTCCGGGTAATAACGGGGAAAGATTGGTCTACTATTTCCCCGTTACTACCCACTGGTGTTACCGTGGTAATAACTACGTTATTACCTGTTACAACCCGGGTAATATCGGGTAAAATGCCCAGTGGGTTACTACATTTACATACTGTATCTTGATTTATTTCCAATTCGTCTAATGCCAATTTGTCCATTTGCCAACTCGTCTACTATCATTTGGTCTACCATCGGTTCGTCCACTATCTACATGGTCTAAATGCCAATTCGTCCACTCACAATTTCGTCTAACCACCAGTTGGTCCAACAGCCATTTAGTCTATAAACCATTTGATCTAATTGGATAAGTGTTAATTGGGTGAAATGAACTAAAAGAAAATGGGTATTAGACCAACTGGTTATGAGATGAAATCATCATAGACGAAATGATGAGACAAACCGATCATTGGACCAAATGGTTAATGGACCAAATGGTTGTTAGACAAAATGTTGATGGATGGAATGGCATTAGACTAAATGAATGTATGTGGTTACTGGACGAATTGGCAATTTACCTCTCCATGTATGTTGTACACAACACTAGTAAACACGCTTGGTGTGTTACACTGACGCAACGGGTACGGGCTGGAACTGTGTGTACAATTTTATGGGAGAAGTATTCGGAGTTGCTATATGATTTTGATATTACCTGAATTAATTGCAATTGGATTGGAATGCAAAATCAACATTCAAGAACATGGAGAGAGTACTGACAACTAGGACTAATAATATTAACATCAGACTTATGTATGGTCTATGCTTTTGTTTGGATCTCAATGTTGGACTCTAAACAAGATCTATGCAACAGCGTTTAGAAGCTGTGGAAATGTGGTTTTTGTGCAGAATGATGAAAATTTCATGGACTGATCATGTCAGCAATGTAGATGTCCTTGAAAAGGCCAAATCATCCCGTTCTTTACTACATAGGATAGCAACTCGACAAATATGTTTCTTTGGTCACACTATCCGCAAGAACGCCTTAGATATAGTGGCCTTACTGGTGCCATTGAAGGAAGGAGGGCACGTGGACGCCCTGGGGAGGGGAAAGGGGGACTTTCCATGAAAATTACAGAGTGAATTAATAGGAATCTATGCTGGGATGAAGTTTAGTGAAGTTAGCAGCCATTTGTGTGTGCACATAATTTAGGCCCCTAAAACCCAGGATTACCCTCTTCAGAATATAAGGAACAATATCAACTGAAAATTTTGTGATTTTCAAATAGGCCTAGATCTAAATTATTATCTAATCTGAAGTTCAAGTTTTAGGTGCGCAGACATGGGGCTCCCCTTCATACTACTCAGGTTGCTATCCGCCTCGGCGTAGCGTATGCTTGGTACGGTACTGCAAGTTCAACTGTGCTGGTGTGGTAGCTGCCTTAAAGTCCTTGGTTAGCTTTATGCCACCCGAGCTCTGTGCTGTCAGGGCAAAAAACAAGGACTCATCTGCCTCCTTATCATGCTCACTAGGAGGATAGATATGAGGCAGGTACTTCTCGGTGAATAGTTGAGCCATCTTGCCACCGGCTCAAGCGTCAGAAAAAGGAATTGCCCGGGGCTTACCGCCTTCTCTTTCGACTGCTTCTTCTTCTTTTTTGCGGGCTCCGTCGGCGTGGCCGGAGCAGAAGAAGGTATAAGAGGCGCGGGTGATCTTTTACGACTTGCCGACCCTGACGGGGTCAGATTGTGTTGCCTCTCACAGTCAGGGGCTGGCAGCCCTTTGCCGAAACTCCCAGTTAAGGAAGATTCTGACGGCATCGAGCCTAACCTATGCCGGGCGGAGAGCACCGCACTCTCCTCCCGGACTTTTGGTGACCCGGTAGCCGGTGGGTCGATCAGCCCTAGGGGTAATGAAGAGGTCATAGCTGCATCAGAATCCTGGTTTGGTTTAGGCCTGGCGGCCTTGGCTACCACCTTCTTTTTCGAAAGGGACCGTGGCGCCACAGTCCCTGCCTTCCTGCCTGCAGTATCTGACCGCAAATTCAGATTACTGCCCATCGAGACCTCATACTCACCGCCGCCGCTGGAGACTGGCAAAATCAAGGCGCTTGGTATCGGATCGATCCCAGCGGCTGGCGTAAGGTCCTCCGGGGCTGGTTCCGCCCCACTCATCAGGCAACTCTCGTAAACCCTGAAAAAAAAACAAAAAAACAAGTTTGTTTGTTTTTTGGTGGGGAACAGAGGAGAAAATTTCTTGTAACCGCCACCAGTCTAGGAAACACCTAAAAAGGATACCTGAAAGAAATAACACGCTACCCAATGGGTAAGCTGTGTAAAATTTCTGTTTGCCTATTTACCAAAACAGAACTTTTTTTTTTTTTTTTTTTTGCTGCGAGACTCTCGCTAAGACAAAGAATTTTTTTTTCTTTTTATACTCTGCGCAAAAGAATTTACGCTGAGGCAAGAAGGAGGAACAAATTGAAAGAAACTTGAAACTTCAACTCCTGAAAAAGAGGAACAGAAAATAGGAGAGACCTAAGAAGACAAACAGTCTAGGTGTCTACCTGCAAATAAGAGAAAGGAATCGACAAAGTCGAGAAGTTTCTAAGTTTTTTTTTAAATAATTAATCAAACGATCAATTAAAAACAATCAGAACAAAGAGGCGATTAAAAAGATTTTAATCAACCAGAAAACTATCAACAAGTGATTGAAGAAGCAAGAATTCAACAAAGAGTGAATAAAAGCTAAAAGCCAACGGTCCGACAAGAAGCACTTCAAAAAATTTTAAAGATCAAAAGAGATCAAGAAAATTAAGATAAAGGTGAAGAAATAAACACCATAGAAGGTCACCTACAGCTAACAGGCAAAGCTGCGTAACCTAAAAGAAAAAATAAATAAATAGAAGAGACAACGTCTGCTCCCCTAACCTGTAGAAAGTAAGGAAACAACCGTGGCAGAGTGAGAAAATCGGATAAACAGTGCAACAAAAACACGAAAGCCGCGCTGGGTAACAAAATATAACAATCTCACACACAATATAGAAATAAGATTGCAAAAGGGAGATTTATGCTTAAAAGATAAGTGAAGAAAATGAACAAAATACAAAAAATTTTGAGCGATTTTCGAGAGCACTTAGCTGATACGTCCTACTCGTAGGCTTGCGAAAAGCAAAGAGGAAGATGGTTGCACATCGCGCGATGTTCTATGAATTTACGCTGAGGCAAGAAGGAGGAACAAATTGAAAGAAACTTGAAACTTCAACTCCTGAAAAAGAGGAACAGAAAATAGGAGAGACCTAAGAAGACAAACAGTCTAGGTGTCTACCTGCAAATAAGAGAAAGGAATCGACAAAGTCGAGAAGTTTCTAAGTTTTTTTTTAAATAATTAATCAAACGATCAATTAAAAACAATCAGAACAAAGAGGCGATTAAAAAGATTTTAATCAACCAGAAAACTATCAACAAGTGATTGAAGAAGCAAGAATTCAACAAAGAGTGAATAAAAGCTAAAAGCCAACGGTCCGACAAGAAGCACTTAAAAAAATTTTAAAGATCAAAAGAGATCAAGAAAATTAAGATAAAGGTGAAGAAATAAACACCATAGAAGGTCACCTACAGCTAACAGGCAAAGCTGCGTAACCTAAAAGAAAAAATAAATAAATAGAAGAGACAACGTCTGCTCCCCTAACCTGTAGAAAGTAAGGAAACAACCGTGGCAGAGTGAGAAAATCGGATAAACAGTGCAACAAAAACACGAAAGCCGCGCTGGGTAACAAAATATAACAATCTCACACACAATATAGAAATAAGATTGCAAAAGGGAGATTTATGCTTAAAAGATAAGTGAAGAAAATGAACAAAATACAAAAAATTTTGAGCGATTTTCGAGAGCACTTAGCTGATACGTCCTACTCGTAGGCTTGCGAAAAGCAAAGAGGAAGATGGTTGCACATCGCGCGATGTTCTATGGGTATTAAGCACTAACGGGAGATGGCGCTATCGCGCAAAAATCTTTGGGAGTACTAGTTGGGTATGGCTTGTTCAAGGGCTGAACTAGCATAAATCAAGTAGATGTATGCAGTTATTGAAGTAAATAAGAAAATCAGATAAGTATTTTCATAGTTCATAGCGCGCTCATCCTAGAGAAGCCGGGCTATTTCTGGTCTTATTAGATGCTGGGTGGGGGGGGGGGGGTTATGCCCCCTGTTATTTTTTAGGATTAAACTACCTGTATATGATAAGTGTGTGTTCAAATGTTTTTTTACAGAGTGAGACCTTCCAAAAACAGATCCGTTTACACACCAACATAGAAATTCATGCATCCTTTTTAAACGACAACCTAAAATCTTGCCCAAGTTGTGCTAGACAAAGCAAGAAGAAATGCATGCACTATGCACACCTGACTCCAGGTATTGTACATGTAGTTCATTCTTTAATATAGTATTATCAACTTAAAAAGAATACCTCATCACAAGGTGTCCAAAGAATATTTTTTATTGAGTGTGTCGACTCTATAAACTGGTCTTACGATTGTTGAAGTATTAAACCAGGATTTAAACCAACAACTTACACAGAGCTGGACAACATACAACACATTTAACTACATTGTAATTGCAAATTTTCAATACTGATTTATTTTTTTAAACTCAAAGTTGATCAATATTACATAGTACATTTCAAACACTGGCAAGCTGACAGTAACTCTTTTAAACATGAGAATATTATCTGTACATGCCATTTATCCAACATTCACATTAATACATCCGCATTTACTTTTGTGTTAATAAGTACTGTTTATAGATGCATAACATAAAACGCTAGGAATATTCATATCTGTAAAATGACTTATTGAAAGTTATAAGTTGTAGAAAGAGAATTGTGAGCCTACACATAGTCTAGAAACAGTATGATGGTAATTTAAAGTATATGTACTAGTATTATTATCAAAATATAATTTAAAAATAATAATTATATAATTTATAAATTTCTGAATATTATGACCCATGAAACTTGTGTCTTTATAGTAAGATCTGAAACATTTAGAAAATTGATATTCATTATGAAAAAGATGACGAGTGTCACGCCATCCAACCTCTTGAATGTCGGGTTGCATTGCTTTTAATCCTGACTTTGCGTATGACACAAACAAGAACATTTTAAAATTTATGAATATTATGACCCATGAAACTTGTGTTTGAAAAGCATATACACTGTTAGAAAAATTTCCGTTTTTTAACGGAAAAAGTCCGGCAGCAAAATTTCCGGACTTTTTTTTTTTTCCGTAAATTTACAGAAAGTGGTAATTTATGGAAAAGTTCTGTAAAATATACAAGATTCCGTAAATTACAATTCTTGAAAATACGGACTTTATTTACGGAAACTTTACAGAAAATTTACATAAATTAACATGATTCCGTATAAATAATTAACGGAAAAAAAAAATTTGTCCGGAAATTTTGCTGCCGGAATTTTTTTTTTTAATCCGTAATTTTACGGATTCCTTTTCCGTAAAATTACCGTACTTTTACAAAATTCCCATGTAAATCTACACATTTCCGTAAAAAACAAGTTTACAGAATTCTTAAATTTTTTACAGATATTTTTTAATCAGTACATGTGTAGATACCTTACAATATGAACGCTGATTTGCTATTTAAACATGTACTCCCAAACACATGGTAGATTGTATGAATGCATTCACTTAAGGCCTGAACAAAAATTGTGTTGCCCTTTTCTGACCTGGACAAATCGGGCCAGCTTTTTTCAATAATTTTTTTCATACTAAGCTTACTATTTCTAGAATAAAACATGGCAACAGTGATTGTGTCTCGCCCACTCATGAAAATAAACAGAAATATCGTGATTTGCGAGGGCACACAACATAATTGTATTGAAACTTCATTGTGAAATGACTGGGATGGAATAACACTAGTCATATGAGCCTTGCACATAAACTTTAATGTTGACCTGAAAATGACCTTTGACCTTACCATGTGACCTCAATATTATTGATATGATTTGTTGTTCCACTTTTTATCTAACATACCTGTTCCCGATATGTACAATTGCAGCTGATAAAAAAAATGCTCACACCTTTCAGTTCAAGTACGTCTTCATTAACATTTTGAACACATTTTCTATCATGCCTACTTTCTACTGTATATCATTTTTCCATGAAAAACGAACAACAATTTGAACTAGCAAAGCGAAACTGCTATTAAGAATTAGGAAACACTTTAAATACTATAATTGCAAAATTGATGGAATACATTACAAAAGTCCATTTTAAAATTCCAATAATAAAATTCAATTCTCATATTCTAAGAAACTTTATAACAAATTTGAATATCATAATAGTAGTGGGCTATACATTGTAGAGGGTCAGATTTATGTCATGCTCATCACACCTTTGTTTGACCAGTTGATGCATACTGACACCAAAGAAACTAGAAATTTGACAGTGTATCCAAAGGACACAGATGCCCCCACTTAACACGATCAGATATCCATTCAATATCATTGAACTTAATGTCTTTTCACACTTCCAGTCTTCCATTCTGGTTTAAAACATTAATGAGGTGGTATAACAGCCAAATATCTCAAATAACACAAAAAATTAGTAATTTTTCAGTACCAAATAATTAATAGGCAATTGTATGACTGCAAATAAAAAAAATGTGGGATAAGAGTGTTACCGCCCACCTACCCCACCTTAGAAAAAGTTGTGGAAGGCAACCAAACAATCTATTTTTTTGGGGGGGGGGGGCTTATTAATAGCTTGATCTCAAACTTTTCGCATTAAACTTTAAGATAAACTTTGAAACTTCCAACTGTTTTGGACATTGTCAACATGATTTCTGTCCAGATTTTGTGAAACCCAACAATGTATAAAGCTACTTTTCGTCTATAAATTATGCTGAAGACTGATCCCATTGTCCAGGGGAAGAATTTTGATGCATATCTGCAAATTGATTCAAGCTAAGATTCACGCAAAATCACACCTGCGAGAATCCATTTGGATTCATGTAAAATACCAAGAAATTATGGAAAATAGAGTTAAAGCTTCCACAGCCTAATATTATTGATATGATTTGTTGTTCCACTTTTTATCTAACATACCTGTTCCCGATATGTACAATTGCAGCTGATTAAAAAAATGCTCACACCTTTCAGTTCAAGTACGTCTTCATTAACATTTTGAACACATTTTCTATCATGCCTACTTTCTACTGTATATCATTTTTCCATGAAAAACAAACAACAATTTGAGCTAGCAAAGCGAAACTGCTATTAAGAATTAGGAAACACTTTAAATACTATAATTGCAAAATTGATGGAATACATTACAAAAGTCCATTTTAAAATTCCAATAATAAAATTCAATTCTCATATTCTAAGAAACTTTATAACAAATTTGAATATCATAATAGTAGTGGGCTATACATTGTAGAGGGTCAGATTTATGTCATGCTCATCACACCTTTGTTTGACCAGTTGATGCATACTGACACCAAAGAAACTAGAAGTTTGACAGTGTATCCAAAGGACACAGATGCCCCCACTTAACACGATCAGATATCCATTCAATATCATTGATTGTGTATTCGAAACCGCAGAAGCAAAACCAATGACATTTTTATAGAAGTTAGAACATGCAATGAACTCTCTAGATTGCACATTTAGTTCAGAATAATATGTAATTTTAAAATTAATTCAGCCGTTTGTCAGAGGGACAATTTTTTGGGGACGCGCTGTATAATCAATGACCTTTGAGCTTGACATCATCGATTTGAGATAACAGTACACATATTTCTTTTTTTATGATGCACAGAAGGGAATTTTCGGAAAGTGTACCCTGATTGTAAAACAACACATATCGCAGTCATTTTATTGATTTTGATAATGAATTTAACATTAATAAGGGAATTTTTCATGCATTGCGAAGTAAAAACAACAAAAAGTATTAAGCGCTACATATAGAGGGGGAAAATGGGTGATATTTGGGTCAATCCATGTGAAATCAACAAGTACTTGTCACCCAACCCCTCTGATTTTCTTTAAACTCCCCCAAGTGTCTGAAATTCTGAAATATTTTGCCCATACAGCCTCCCTTAGCAACCAATGCATGGTCAACAACTGACTTTAAAAATAAATTGATATTTTTGATTGACTGCTGCAGCAAAGTTTGATGAGTTACAGTGCTCATTTTAAGCAAATTGGAAGAACTTTATGGTCTAATCATGCAAAGTATATAATGGCGAGGATCTGACAATCTGTTATTGCACACATCCAAGTCAATATTTTCGGGTGCATGTTTAGAGGCTTATAAATTTAAAAATCATTTAGTTAAGAACCCAATATTATGTGCATTTGTAGGCTACAACATGCTTAACAGAATCACAAAATATTGGCCCAACTGTGCTAGTCAAATTTCTGTAGGGCGCCTTAAAAGTTGGATTTTTTCTAAAAGATGCAAAGTTCAAGGTCATGGATCACCCTTCGTCCCATCCAGGAACAACACCAATTTCTGTGCTTTGATAGAAATTTACCTATATTTTCAAGGGCTACCTAACAAATTTTGATACTGAAATGTTAAGCGGCTTATTTACGCATTAAGAAATGGTCGTAAACGGCCCAAATTGATGTACATGCAAGCTATCAACACATTTCAAATTGTTATTTCTCAAAGATGAAGAGCCAAGACACCATGATATCTTCTGTAATGATAGTCTGTAATTAGAACTTAAAGGATATTACATCACAAGTAGTTTGTATAGTGGGTAATGACCTTGAAAATACAGCTGAAATTCACAGAAAAACAAATTAGTAATTTTTCCAAAATCATGCAGCGTTAAAGTACGTTTACAAAATAATTGGAAATTGTTTTCCATTTGTAATCTATTTTTAAGCAATAATATTAGAAGTCACAACCATATCACTTGACCTTGAAATCATTCAATAAATAGCTTTAAACGTCTGATAAGCTGCATGTTAACAAGCATATTTTGTTACACGTTTCAAAAGAGAAGGCCTGATCATATTGATATTTGAAGAATTGGTAGTAGTCCAGGATAGAAGAGGCATAACCTTGTTTTTTTATATATACAATATTTTTTGATGGTTTCTTGTCAATTCGAGGGTGCTGATTCCGAATCTGAATGATGCCACTCGTGTAAACTTGAGCATTTTCCGCAAATTGGCAAAATCCAATATGGCCGCCAAAATATGCAAATTACCTATGAAAATCCTAAAATTGTCCGCACATTGGCTATAAAATGCATGAAATTGTGTGGCAGGAGTGAAATAGTCTCTGAAAAAATAACTTTTGACAAAAAAAATTATTTTCCTGATATTCAAAATGGCCGCCAAAGGCCCTTGTATACTCTATTATGTACAATATGAATAGGGAAAACTATTTTTCACAAAAATTTAGCACTAAAGTGCAAAAATCGCGATGTATGAACGAAGAAATATATGCAAATCATCATTACTAACGAGATATGTCATTTATTATATCACATATGGGGACATTTCTGTATTTTGATGTCTAAAATAGCCGCCACTGGCCCAAACAGTATTGCGTACAATGACAATGGGGGCCAAAAAATTCACAAGAGTGATCACTAAAATGCATATTATTAAGATTAAACGAGTGGAATACTGACTAAAAACATAATTGTTAACAAAATATATTATTAATTTGCCATGTATGTGATGAATGTTTCATTTTGATATTCAAAATGGCTGCCAAAGGCCCTAAAAGTATTATGCACAATGAGAAAGAGGAGCAAAGAAATCACAAGAGAGAGCACTAAAATGCATATATATGTGATAAATTAATGGGATACTGTCTAAAAACATATTTTCTAACAAAATATAACATTCAGGTTTCAAGTTTGTGTTAAATACTGTATTTTGACTTTCAAAATGGCCGCCATAGACATTAACAGTATTATTTACAATGCAAAGTGTGAAACCAATATTCAAAGGAGTGAGCACCATAAATGCACGTAATAGTGATAAATGAGTAAAATATTGTCTGAAAGCATAATGTCTATTAAGATATATCATTTAATCTGCCTGTAATAGGTGATAAATGATGTTATTGGAAAGTCAAAATGGCCGCTACAGGCCCCGTATGGTATTATGCACAATGTGAATGGGAACAAATTATTTCAACAGAATTTGGCTTTGCTTGGCCAAATGGTGATGTATGAGTGAAATATTGTCTGAAAACATGATTTATAATAAAATATATCATATCTTTTGCAATTTAGGTGATAAAAACTGTATTTGAACATTCAAAATGGCTGCCATATGCCCATTTTGTGAACATTGTTTATCTCCACTCAAATTGTATATTTTACGATAAGGGCCGATGATGGCCATTTTCAATTTAAAAATGCAGCATTTATCAACTTAATTACACATGATATTATATATCTCGGTAGAAACCATGGTTTTAGACAATATTTCACCCTTTCACAATTCACAATTCACAATTATATGCAATATTTAGAGTCAAGCAAAGCCAAATTCTGTCAAAATTATCATATGTACACAATACTTTTAGGACCTATGACAGCCATTTTGGATTTCAAAGTACAGCATTTATTACCTCCACGACCAATATGTGATGTATTTAGTTAGAAATCATGTTTAAGACAATATTTTTACTCGTATATCACAGTAATATGCATTTTATAATTCTCATTCTTGTGAAAATTAGTTTGTCCATTCGCATTGTACATGGTAAATATAGGGCCTATGGCTGGCGGCCATTTTGAATGTCAAAATACTGCATTTATCACATAAATGTCATATTAATGGCAATGATGTTTTTAGTCAGCATTCCACTCGTTCATCTTAATAATATGCATTTTAGTGCTCACTCTTGTCATTTTTTTTGGCCCCGGCCATTGCCATTGTACATACTCTTTGGGCCAGTGGCGGCTATTTTAGATATCAAAATACAGCAATATCCCCATATATGACATAATAAATGATATATCTCGTTAGTAATGATGATTTGCATATATTACTTCTTTCATACATCGCGATTTTTTGCGGTTTGGGCTAATTTTTGTGAAAATTAGTTTTCCCTATTCATATAGTACATACTAGAGTATACAATGGCCTATGACGGCCATTTTGAATATCAGGAAAATAAATATTTTGTCAAAAATTATTTTTTCAGAGAGTATTTCACTCCTGCCACACGATTTCATGCATTTCATAGCCAATGTGCGGACAATTTTAGGATTTTCATGGGTAATCTGCATATTTTGGCGGCCACATTGGATTTTGCCAATTTGCGGAAAATGCTCAAGGTTACATGAGTGGCATCATCCAGATTCGTAATCAGCACCCTCGAATTGACAAGAAACCATCAAAAAATATTGTATATATAAAAAAACAAGGTTTGGTCAAGTTTCTATGGGGCCTATCCTGGACTATAGTCTTTAATGACTACTTTAAGGATCTATGATTATTAATAGATTATGTTTGTGAAAATGACCTTGAAAATACAGCTGAAAACCACGACAAATCAATTAATTGGTCAATGTTCCTTCTTGAGTGTTTACATACATGTCATTTCAACATGGATTTTGATTTTTAAAGCATTTAAAGCTCTTCATTGAATAATTTCAAGGTCAAGTGATATGGTTGTGACTTCTAATATTATTATTGCTTTAAAAATAGATCACAAATGGAACACAATTTTCATTAATTAGCTTGAAGTCACCTTAGGTATTGAAATGACACGTGTTGTGAATATGCAATTTATCAGACGTTTAAAGCTCTTTATTGAATAATTTCAAGGTCAAGTGATATGGTTGTGACTTCTAATATTATTATTGCTTTAAAAATAGATCACAAATGGAACACAATTTTCATTTATTAGCTTGAAGTCACCTTAGGTATTGAAATGACACATGTTGTGAATATGCAATTTATCAGACGTTTAAAGCTCTTTATTGAAAAAAAAAAACGATTTTAAGGGGGCGTGGGCTAAAAGTGCGGAGTCATCATTTCTAGAGAATGGAAAAAGTCCTCATTTTCTTATTTGAAGGCCTATTAAGCTGATTCTGATGTCTATATCTTTACTTGCCTGATATACCATTGCCATTGTCCAAAATGCCTAAAATATTCTAAAAGTATTGAAACAAGGCCATTCTGATTTTAACCCTTTAAAGCCTTAGGAGCCATCATGGCGCCCAACTCATCAAATTAAGCGGTTGAATTGAAACCACAGTGTTATATGCCATGCCGCTTCCTGAATTTTGTTTATTACAGACTTGCACAACTTTTGACACCAAATGCATGAGATTTGGTCATACCACTAGGAATTATGTGACTTTTGATCTCATGTGAACCTCAAAACTTTAGAATTTTTTATTTTTGTGTACAAACGCATGGGCCAAGATAAATTTACATTTTTAATGATAATCCAGTAATGAAAGTCCAAAAGATAATTTATTACAGGTTTAGAAACAAACATTGAAAATATAATAATGAAAAAGATATCAAAATATGATTCTAATTTCAATGAATTCTATTGTTTCATGATTTCTTATGTATTTCTTTTTTTCAACTTTAACTTGTTTTAGACCCTATCTGGTTTTTTTAATGGTTCAAATGTATCAGGTTTATTATATCTTAACCAGTATTCAGTAAGAAAAAGTTGATAAAAACTCATAGAATAAGGAAAAAAATATGTATTATGGAAGAATGAATGGAAATGCCTTCTCCCATACGTGTTATACATAAAACAGAGTAAATCATACATTTCCAGGCTTACTCAAGGTCACAAAAAGTCACATAATCCTGTAATGATAAAACCAAATTTCATAAATTCTGTGTCAAAAGATGCGCAAGTCTACATAAAACAAAATCAGGAAGTGGCCCGGCCTAAAGCGCAGTGGTTTTAATTCGACATCAAAATTTGATGAGGTTGGGGCCATATTGACCCATGAGACTTTGAAGGGTTAAAATCAATACTTTTTAGAATATTTAAAGAATTTTGGATGCCAATGGATTTATCATGCCAGTAAACATATATATAGACACCAGAATCAGCTCAATAGGCCTTTAGGAAACGATGACTCAGCAATTTTAGGCCATGACCCTCAAAATAGTTTATTTGGCCTGCACTGTCCCATTTTCAACCAATTTTCATAAAAATGGTGTCATATCAATCAGGACATTCTGCTTCAAATAAATTATGTAAAAAAAAACTTGTTTTGAAATGTCACCCATTTTTAAACCAACTTTATTTAAAGACACCAATCACTTTCAAACAGAGCAAGTTCATTTGCTAGTTTTATAACGCGTAGAGGTACTGATGCACACTTTCCCTGTTTGCCTCTCGGAAACTTGGTGGAACAGGGATTTATTCCGATGACGTATCTGAAATGTTAAAAAATATAAATAAAAATCTAGTCTATATTTGTGTGAAAATTAAAAAAAAACAAAATTTGTTCTCACATCGATGCATGAAACCCCAAAATAATGGATTTGTAATGAACTACTTAGGGTTAGGTTAATTCAGTCAAGACAATAGCTTCAAGCAACATTAAACAAATGGAGGGGTCCCATTATTTTAGAAAACAACATCTCCTGAAATTTTTCACAAAAATCAATGATGCAGAAAGTCAAAGAGGTTTTTTCAAAAACAAGTGGAGTGCCTCTGGCAGTCTCGCCTGCATTATGTAATTCAATACAGGACCAGTGCTGACTTTGATGGTTAAAGTTCATTAACCCTAAATGACCTTTGCCCTTGACCATGTGACCTGCAACTCATTTCAGATGGTGATACTTGATTACTGTGATGTTCAAGTTCATGAAATAAGCCCATGATGATGACATTTCAAAAACTAATGTTTAAGATTTCAGTGCTGTTACCCCAACATGGTCCAAGTTCATTGACCCAATATGACCTTTGATCATGTTACCTGACACTGATGCAAGATTATCAGCAATACTTGGATAAAATTTTGTCCAAGTTGCATGAAAAAGGCCTAGCTTATACCTCTTAAGTTATGACATTTAAGGACGTTCCACAGTTATGTTTGTGCACATCATGATCTGCGCACATTTTACGCTATGCGCATTGACGTCACAAAGAACGAACAGGTGATTTATCAGCTGATTTTTCCAGTGATCTGCACTCTAGCTGCAGATCTGTTGTGTTATTTTATGAAGCTAATTAGCTGAAATTAATCAATGGACCCACTTTTTAAATGCTTCTTCAACTTCAGAATACTTTACTCTGCAGTGCTGCGAAGTATGACGAACATGACCTCGAGTTTGAATAAACGGGAGAGTGGATTAGATTTTTTCTCTCACATAGATCCAATGCCTTTGGAGAGTTTTTGGTGATTTTCAAAGCAAATTTGCTCTAACAAAAGTGCTGATAGTTGTAAAACAAGCACATGAACCCCCATATTTTAATGTTTTCACCTCTTTAGTATACCCTCCTCTCCACCTATGCAAATTTTTGTGAAAATGACATGGATTTTTAATAAAGTGCAGCATTCATTGTACTTCTTAAATTTGTTATAGAAATTTCATTTTTTTTAAAGATATGTTTTTGTCATCTTTCACACAATTTTCCAGAATTGAATGTGCTGCTACCCTAAAGATATCAAACAAATAGCAATATGAATGAATTTTTCATCTTAAGTATACAAATTTTAACTGTATTGTAAGACTTGATGAAATTTACAAGGATTTTGACTGAGTAATAGATGTTTAAACTCAACGTTGTGATCTTGTGAGGTCTAAAAGTGCCCAATTCTTCTGATTGAGTAAATTTTGAGAACCTTCAATTGGGTGAACTTTAAAGCTCGATAGAAAAAAATGAAGCACATGAACCCATATTAATTTTTACATATTTGCAATATTTAGGTGCTAAAGTAACTCTGCGCTAAATTTGGTGAAAATGACATGGATTTCATTTTAACTGTGGAACGTCCTTTAAAAAAATTAAGCATATCCATTGACCTTGATCATGTGATCTGGAAACCCATGCAGGATGCACGTACGTGCAAGGGCACTAGGCCTAACGTCAGCTTAATGGAGTACGCCATATTTTTGAGCGAAGCTGAATGTGAAACCTTTCAAAACCATTGAGATAATCAAAATTTACCTTTGGATGAAGTCCAGAGTGTTCGTTGAACTGGTAGGATAGCTTACAGAAAAGACGTAAAAAGCTTCAAACAACATCTTGGTTGCTTTTGCCAATGACGTGATGCCAATTTTAGATTTCATTAATTTGCCATCAACTGCCAGTTGAATTTGTCTTTCACCACCTGAAATGGGAATACAAATGTAAGATAACAATTTTTATACAACTTGTATTTAATCAAAGGGGACAGCTATAAATCTTGAGCATACATGGTCCAATTCACATACCCGTACTATACAAACTTGTTCAAGCATCCAATCTGTAAAACTGGAGATTTCAATGGTGTTGTCATGGACAAAAAATTACCATGTGTAATTTGAATTCTAAACCTGTGGTATCAACAATTTAAACGATGTGGGTATCATTGTGATTTCAAAATTTGAAAACCTTCGAAGCTTTTGTGTACATCAAGAGCCCCCTAAATTATTGTTCAAAGAGAAAGAAGCTGCAAGTAAAGCTCACCAACAGAACTCATATCAATATGTCAAGCCCTTGCTAGATGCGACAGCACATCCCATCGGTAACTGCCGAGAAGAATTTTTAAGTCAACTTCATCAACAAAATCAATCACACAGTTTAAGACTGAACTACCCATTCTGTCAGAGCTGATTGCCTATATATACACAAGCGGAGAAACGCAAGTGCATGCTCTTGGAAGTAATCGTATTCCTTACCTGCAGTTGGTGTGGAAAAAGTATCCAAAGACAACCTACTACATGAACTCATTAGTAACATCTGGAGAAGTGCCTCGACCCCAAAGACTCAAAGCTAGATGTTGCATTTGTCAATAATTCACTTCCTATGAACAACACAGAAAGAAATCCTACCGATTACGATGCAAGGTGTCAGCACCAGTTCATCTTCAATCTCTTTTGGTGTCCTTTTCCTAGTCTCCTGCAAGAGTAATGTACATTTTTTATAGGTTAATAAACGTAAACACTTAGGTGAGTAAAATGAGACAAATCTAATGTCCACAGCATGTTTGATGGAGAATTGGACATACAGGCTGAAAATTTGGTGCAAGTTACATGTATTTGTCGCATATTTCCTGAACAAAAGGGAAATTTATCACAATACTTCAGGGGTACTACACCCCTGTGGTAAATTTGTGACCATTTTTTCATTTTTCTCAAAAACTAATAACACATTAGTAATAGAATGTATGTATATTATTGGGGCAAGGAATCCAATTATACACTGAAATTTCATTGAGGAAAGACAGGGATTTAAGTATAATAGGAAATGAGGTACATGTATATCGAAGCCATAAATAACAAACCGCTTGTCTTGGATCACTGAAATTCCAGTGTAGTAATTGGATTCCTTGTCCTATAATATATGTAACTTTTGTTACCATAGTGTGTAAATCAGCTTTTGGAAAAATTAAGCAAAAATAGTGACAAATTTATCAATGGGTGTAGTTAATTTTCATACACAAGTAATACAACAGATGAAAAACCAATTAAGTTCAGGATAAATCATTAAACCTAGTTTTAGTCCCCCAGGATATACCCTCATACCAAGTTTGATGTAAAACCACCTCACAGTTCTTGAGATATCGACAAATACAAAAAGGGGACGACGTACGGACAACCCGAAAACATAATGCCTCCGGCCACTTTGTTGGCGGAGGCATAAAAAGTGGCAAACTTACATTAGATGCAGCTATCAAGAGCCATGCAGAACAAGAGCAAGTTATAGATTGTAAATTGTCAGGGGTTGATTTTTTAATATTAAATTTGGTAGAAACTTTCGAAGGAAAGTGTACATATGAATTATTTGGCTGTGTTTACATTGTACATACCGTATTTGTCCTAATAGTGCTCCAGACACTCTAGTCAGTAATTTTCAGGGCTCGCTTATCAAAATGACCAAAATAAAATAAATAATTGGAATTTATACTTTAATATTTAATAAGTTTAATATGGTGATTTTATTTTAAATTTTGACTCAATTTAGTTGCACAGGCAGTGTCAGGCACATGTACTGAAATGGGGGTGCTTGGACAGCAGTCACTTGTAAATATTCTAGGGGGAGGGGCGCTAATCAGGACGCATACGGTACAGGTACTAAGATTTAGTCACTTTACTTACGTCTTGGTACTTGCAGATCAGGGTAGCTTCTTTTTCTCCAAAGTAGGCAGCCAGCATGGTGGGCAAGTGGTCAGTAATGGGCATTTTATTCTTGGTCAGCTCCATTTCATCCTTTATAGCATTCATGGTGTCTTCCAACTGCTGAGATGCTTTGCTTTTCAAATACGCATAAAGCCTTTCTGCTTTGGATGCCCATGTGTTTGCTTCCACATCTTTACCTGTTAAGAGTTGGAAATGTTGACTAAACCATCTTTGCTCGACCAGAAATGGCCACCTCTCAAGGACTGCAGCTACAGTGAGTTCGGATGAGTTTATGTCTTTCCTCTGGAGGGGGAAAGTTGCTTCCATCCATCTATCGATATTCTTTTGATTCCAGTTGTCAGGGCTTTCTTTATATTCTTTCAGTAGTGCTTGTCTTGTTTCTTCTTGGATCTCCTCTGTGTCTGCTCCTACCATTTCCCCTTCCCACCTACCCTTGATACATCCGTAGGAATCAAGGTCTTTCACTGATGAGACTACTTCATCTGCTTTAGCTTTACGTTTGAAGTTTTTATGAGTGTTTTTACGGCTTTCATTTTCTCTTCTGTTTTCTAGTTGTTGAAGGAGTGTTATGGTCCCATCTCCAACTGTCTCGCCATTTATCCTGTCAGCAAATGATTTAGGGTACTTTGCCACAATCTTTCCTGCTATCATACGGATCTCATTTCTTCCCACTTGTGTATCAGGAGTGCTTATGATTTTTGACATTATAGTTCTAATCATTTCGCGTCTGTCACTGGCCTCGGGTTGTTTACCCTGCTCACATGCACTCATCAATTTCTGGGGAAATGAATCCCATGGAATTTTTGGGTTGTTTCTGCTGTTATGTAAAGGAGATGATGCACTTGAAGAAGTGCTTTGTGCCTGATTATCAAGTTGATTCTTATCATTTGTCATCTCTTGCTTGTTCGGCGCAGGAGATCTGGGTTCTGTAATGCAAGGGGAAAAGAAAAGGAAAAAAAAAACATCGCTTATTTTGTCAGTGATTTTACAACCTGGCCCAAACCTCTGCTTATTTCTAAAACATGATTTCGAGATAATAGCGTTCAAAGTTTCAATGTTTTTCATGCATTCATAACGCTTGATTTTAACTATTGATTGTACATTGTAGTCAATGCAATTACTTGTAAAAATTTGTTCCACGTTCATTGCTAATCTTTGTGTTATGGATCAATTAATTATACCAATTTAAAGCATATATTCTATTTTTTTGATAATATATAAAATAAACGACGCCCTTTATCGAAGAAAAAAAATGCAATGCCTCCAGGGCATGTATCAGGAACAATATGGTATATGATAGTGTCTTTAATTGTAAGCATGACAAATTTAAAGTTAAGTTTGAGAGTCAAATGTTAAAGGCATTAGCCACAATCACCAATGTGACCTTGAACGTTCAGAGACAGAAAACGGTTTTATTGCATTTGAGAAAGTTCTTAAACCTTCTAACTTATGTCCATAACCATTCCTGTTGAATTTTAATATTTATTGTAAAAAGTCAATCATTTCGGCTTTGAACGGAGGACGACAGACAAAAACGGACAGCAATAGCTCACTTGCGCCTTCGGCTCAGGAGAGCTAAAAATTTAGGAAAATAGAAACTTATGTAAAATCCCTAAGAAAGGAAATTTGTTTGAAAATCATCTTTTATAAGCAAATTTTTCTATTTTGATTCCTAGAGTTTTTCTCAAGTTTTCATACCCAAGTAGAATAATGGCTAATACCTTTTTCACATCATCCCGTTTTGTAACATTCATTTTCTCCATAAATTATTTCATATTAATTATCAAACAGAAACCACGGTTATAAAAATATCATATAACATGCCTTTCCATGATTGAAGCAGCTTTCTCACTTGTATTGGTTTCAAGAGAGTTATGAAGTCTTCTGGCTGCACAAACTTGAGGTCATCTGGTTTTTCCACTCCTACATCTTGAAGCTTCTTCATCAATGGTGTCATCACATCTTCTTCCAATGGCAGCACCAACATAATCTTATTTCTAACTTCCTCCATGATGTACTAAACCTAACTTGAATTCTGCAAAACAAAACAAAAATAAACAAGCACACAGGTGAAAAATATGCAGAGGTAACAGCTGCAACAAAATGCAAAAATTGTATACCCTTTAAAAATAATATACATTGTATATATGTACATTAGGCTGTTGATTCTCCAAAAATCCATTTGAGAAATTCCTAATGCCCAGATTTTCATGTCTTGTACCGTACATGTAAGTAGGACAAGGTACGTCATTTGGGATCGAGGGGGTACTCAGATTACCCATCTTTAAGGGTCAAGTTGGCAGAATAGGGCACCCATTTTTAAGGATTTTCCCTGAAAAAAAGGCCTATTGTAGAAAAATTTGGATTCAGTCAGAAAATTCGACCCATGTTTAAAGATCTCTTCAAAAACCATAGGAGTGCCTCATCCCCATTTGCCTTAATATTTGAGTCAACCACTGTCATTCATTTACTCACTTTTCCCTTTTCTGATGCTTCCAAGTTTACAGATGGTCTATAATCGAGTACTTCAATGCTATCATGTCTCCAATGCACCTATAGCCGTAAAGAGGTAGATGGTCAAAGAGATCTTCCACGGACAAACACCTTGTGATGTCATCCACTCCTTGTAGCACTTTGTATAACCCAAAAGTCCTTAGAAGAACAGTCTGATGTACTTTGACAAGGAATGGATTTTTTGAAGCACCAACGAATATGAGAAGAATCTCTTACTTGAATTACAAAAATAACCAAGCACCCAGGTGAAAAAGTATGCAGAGGATGAGGTACACCTGCAGCAAAATCCAAAAATTGTACATGTATACCCTTTGAAAATTAGGCTGTTGATTCTCCAAAAATCCATTTGAGAAAAGCCTAATGCCCAGATTTTCATATCTTGTACCGTACATGTATGTAGTACAAGGTACGTCATTTGAAAAAGCCAGCAACAATACTATGCAAAAGCTTAAATCTGCCAATGCCATGCTATAATTGTACATGTACAGTATGGTAATTGGACGTCACTCAGAGATGCTCACCATGCTGAATGATTCGAGCATCCTAAGCATCAATTCATCCCTTTCATTTACCATCCGAAAAAAGATGGCAATCAGTCAACCGGGGGGATCAAGGGGGTACTCAGATTACCCATCTGTAAGGGTCAAGTTGGCAGAATAGGGTACCCATTGTTAAGGATTTTCCCTGAAAAATAGGCCTATTGTAAATTTTTTTGGATTCAGTCAGAAAATTTGACCCATGTTTAAGGATCTCTTTAAAAACCATAAGAGTGCCTCATCCCCATTTGCCTTAATATTTGAGTTAACCACTTTCATTCATTTACCCACTTTCCCCTTTTCTGATGCTTCCAAGTTTACAGATGGTCTATAATTGAGTACTTCAATGCTATCATAATGTCTCCAATGCACCTATAGCCCTAAAGAGGTTGATGGTCAAAGAGATCTTCCACGGACAAACACCTGGTGATGTCATCCACTCCTCGTAGCACTTTGTATAACCCAAAAGTCCTTAGAAGAACAGTCTGATGTACTTTGACAACAAGGAATGGATTATTTGAAGCACCAACGAATATGAGAAGAATCTCTCCAAGCAGTAACTCACCAGTGTGATCATTTCTACCAAGAACAACAAACTCCCCTTGAGAATATGTAATACCATACCTTTTCATATAATTACACACTACACTGTTTTGAAGCTCCAAATCACATGATGATATTGCATTCTGTATCTCATCACTGTACAAGGATGCAATGAATGCTATTGCATTATTGGGTGTTTCGACAATCTGTGGGAACAGACAACCAGCACTATGAAATGCTTGTAACAGCTGGTGAGTTTCAGCCAATGAGTATGTTACATTGATGAAGTTTTGGCTTGATCTAATGCACCATTTAAAAAATGAGTGCTTTGCTTCCATTCTCATTGTCCAGAGGCGAATCAGTGGTCCAAATTGTAGGATTAATTCTGGGTAATGACTCATATAATGATGTTTAGGCCGCAGCTGAATTTCAGGAAATAATCCAACTCTTAATGTCAAATACTCCTCTATCAAGACATTCAAATAGGCAACTTGATGGCGACTGATTCTGGGGGCACAAGTATACTCAACAATCTGTCTCAACAGCAACACAAGCCCCCAAACTCGGTCACTGTGAATTTGTATCCAATTGCAAACAATAAATGGAAACAAACGCAAGAAATTCCAGTTCTGAACAGCATGTCCACCTAATTTTTCACAATTCTCGTGTACTTTGTTGAGTTTGTCCAAACTATCTGCCCCAGTCAACTTGATATTCTTCAAAGACCTGTTCAATTGTTGGTAAGTAAACCAATGTTTTTCTCTGACAAAATACTTTATGTATATTGCCAGATCGTATTGAACGACTCCTTCAAATAAGTCGTGTGCCAAACATGGTGGCAGGCCTGGGTTACAAACATGAAAGTATGTAAGTTTGTTCAACACAGAGTTGTGCTTTATGCCATCAATATGTGGGAGGCGTGTCTCTTCGAGTCGACGTATCACAGCGTCATATGATTCTGGAGTCCTTCTATCTGCATCACGATATTCGTTCAAATGTCCTTCTATCATATCATCCCTTGATATGTTACAATACCTACACAGTCATGAACTCTGTAGTAGAGAAGTTTTCAATGAAACCTCCAATAGAGTGACTTCCAAGGTTATCTCCAAGCATCGACACAACAGTACCCTTCACATTTCCTTCATCTATCCCTTCAATGTCAATACCATTTTCTTCAATGTCCTGCAATCTTGAACAAGGTGTGACAAAACTTTTTCCCAACCAAAGTTTTTCAAGGCTTTCTCCTTTATCAGTAAAGCTAACTGTATTGTATCAATTTTAGATCGGTTGTGAGGATACAAATTTCCAAGAGAGTAATAGACTGCCAAAATTTTATGTTTGGTTCTGGCTGCTCCAAGGGGATTTGAAACTTCAAAGGCATCTTGATAGAGAATGATTTTCAAAGAATTTGGTAAATGTGAAAAGAGTTCCATGTTTTTAAATACAGAGCCATCAGCAAAATCACTGTAAATAGTTTCCTGTTCTGCATTGAGTGAAGGATTAAGAAACTGTTCTTTTACTGAAGTATCTCTCAAGAGTGCTTGTAAAGATTCTTTGATGGGAACATAATGGTAAAAAGTATCTCCATCTCTACCATCTCTTTCATCAACATCAACATCTAGATGTACTTTAACAGGTTCTACAAAGTGCAGATTCTCAGTATAGTATTTTTTCCTCATGTGCTGAGAACGCATATGACCGGTTTTTGAATTGTGGACCCTTCCAAACAGACTTTGGTTTTGTATATCGAGTAAAATTGTTTGTACTATGTTTTCATCAAGCTCTTGTAGATCATTTAGTTTTGCTTTGAGAATGGATTGAAGATGTTTAAATTCTATGCTGTGAATGGAATTAAGCTCTTCTACAATGGCTTGCACTGTAGATGATGGAATGTGATATTTTGTTTGCAGACGTAGATAAAACAATGCTAAATTATGAAGATACAAATCATCATAATTGTCCTCATCAAGTTCATTTTCAGCTTCTGAATCAGTCTCACTGTTTGTATTACCAATGTCATGATCCAGTTCCTCTTCAATTGGATCATCTTCTAAAGGATCATTCCTTGGATGTACCGTCCTAGGTATTTCTTGCAGTCTATGCACCCGAGATAGATGTGAAGTGAATGATGATTTTATTAGGTACTTCCTACCACAATTAAAAAATGGACAATTAATTTCGTATTGATTTTCAATATGCGACTTCAGATGACGAATTAGGTGAAAGATATCATTGAATTTCTGCTGACAAAATGGAAGCTCACATGCAAGGTTTGTGTCCTGCATGTATCTCACCCTTGCTATTTGTGCATTTCGTCTTTGGTTTCTGTGTTCTCTTGTGATATGAATATTAAAGGCATTGTAGGTCATAAACTCCCGTGCACATCCTTGGACTCCACATGGAAATTTCACATTGTTAACATTCCTATGGAAAGCATGAGAGACGTTGATGGATGCTGGCATACTCTGCATTCATACATCTGAAACAAATTTGAATAAAACTAACTTAGACAAGGGAAAACTGTGCCGCACTTCCATTTCCAGAGCTCAAAATTTTTCCAGAAATTCATCACAAGGTGGAGCACCTATAAAGTAGGTGATATTACTTACAACCCAGAGACAAGTTTGTCTCCAGCCCTGATGGACAGGCATTGAAGATGAATTTCTTGTGTTATACAGAGGAGGATATATAGCAGGCTTTTTAAAAAAAGTTGTCGACCCTTTGCAACCAGCCCAAAATTTGCAAAATTTAGGGTGTTTTTTTGGTGAACTTTTGCATCAACAGTGAATTTGGTGAAAAATAGTATAATATTTGGGTTGAGTTTACAACAAAATTTTCAAAATGTTATAATTTGCATGAATCTATCATTAATCTTTAACAAATAAAACACACAACATAAATACAAGTTATTTCAAACAGTTTTTCTTGGCCCCTTTTTGAAAAACAAAAAGAAAGCTGACCAACCATCATTTTCACCATTAAATTCAACAACTTTTTAAGGCCTAATTAATAGCAATGAACAAGTTATGTACATGTGCCTCAACAATCGAAATCAATGCACAGTATGCCTGTTCTACTTTATAACTTAAAGGAGAATGAAACTCTTGAAACCAGTTGAATTAATATCAAAGAGAAAAATAAAACAAGTGGAACGCCTCTGGCAGTCTTGCCTGCATTACGCGATTTAAGATAGCAGCAGTGCTAACTTTGAAAACTACTATAAAATAATCATTCACAAAAACACCATTCACATAATGACATAATACCACGTTCATTGACCATGATAGATGACATTTGAACGGTGACTTAAGACTTGTCAACTACACCCATGTCCACATTTCATTCACTCTATCCATAAACTTTCAAAGTTATGATGGCAATTCAACAATTACCCTAACATGGCCTACATTTATTGACCTTAACTGACCTTTGACCTTGGTTTTGTGACCTGAAACTCACAGGGGATGTTCAGTGATACTTGATTACTCTTATATCCCAAGTTTTATGAAATAGATTCATAAACTTCAGAGTTAGGATGGTAATTTAACAAAGACCCCCAACACGGCCAAAGTTCATTGACCTTAAATGACCATTGACCATGGTCATGTGACCTGAAACTCGCACAGAATATTCAGTGGTACTTGATTAACCTAATGTACAAGTTTCATGAACTAGATCCATAAATTTTCAAAGTTATGAAGGTAATTCAACAAATACCCCCAACTTGGCCAAAGTTCATTGACACTAAATGACCTTTGACCTTAGTCATGTGACCTGAAACTCGCACAGGATGTTCAGTGATACTTGATTACTCTTATTTCCAAGTTTCATGAGTCAGATCCATAAGCTTTCAAAGTTAAGTTGGTAATTCAACAGATACCCCCATTATGGCCAAAGTTCATTGTCCTTTGACCTAAAATGCACACAGGATGTTCAGTGATACTCTAATGTCCAAGTTTCATGAATCAGATCCATAAACTTTCAAAGTTATGATGTTAATTCAACAGATACCCCCAATTCGGACAAAGTTCATTGACCCTAAATGACCTTTGACCTTTGACATGAAACTCATGCAGGATGTTCAGTGATACTTGATTAATCTTATGTCCAAGTTTCATGAACTAGGTCCATATATTTTCTAAGTTATGATGACATTTCAAAAACTTAACCTTAGGTTAAGATTTTGATGTTGATTCCCCCAACATGGTCTAAGTTCATTGACCCTAAATGACCTTTGACCTTGGTCATGTGACATGAAACTTAGGCAGGATGTTTAGTAATACTTTATTAACCTTATGGCCAAGTTTCATGAACTAGGTTCATACACTTTCTAAGTTATGTTGTCATTTCAAAAACTTAACCTTAGGTTAAGATTTGATGTTGACGCCACCGCCGTCGGAAAAGCGGCGCCTATAGTCTCACTCTGCTATGCAGGTGAGACAAAATTCTTTCACTAACATGGGCTTACTCTTCACAAAGTCAGGGCGTTTCCCGTAGACGCATGTATAGGTCAAGCAGAAACCAAAATATAAACACCTAAATTTACCCTTTCTCTATCGTCTATGAACGCCAAGCGCGCGTCAAGCGATACGTTCATGGATTTCCATGGATACGCTTGCCGTAGCCATCGATAGAACAAAAGGCAACAAAATTGCGACCAAAACATCGGGCGGCTACAGCCACGGATCTCGTAAAAAGTGTTGATTTATTTTTGTTATTTTTTTTCTAAAAAGTAGGATGGGGGGTCGGGTGTCCGGACACTTTATATTTTTGAAGCCTTCTTCTTTGTCTTTGGATTACACTAAAAATGTGAATTCAATAGTTGTAATCATCTACTATTTTGTTCTCTATAATATTTCCTAACATTTTGTACTAAAAATTGATGAAACTTCGCTTGTCACTTTTTCCGGATGACTTTCTAAAATTGATCGTCCGGACACACAACCTGTCCAGACACACAACAACTGGGTATACATCAAATGTTCTTAATTGTGCATTTCAAAGACATCGACCCTCAACATGATTTTGGCGTTCATCGGCGATAGAGAAAGGGTAAATTTAGGTGTTTATATTTTGATTTCTGCTTGACCTAGATCTATACATGCGTATATGCCTACAACACCCTGACTTCGTGAAGAGTAAGCCCACGTTAGTGAATGATTTTTACTCTCTAGAAATCTCCTGACTAACCACACAGGGGTTAGTAACTGAGCCTGATAAGGACAAGGTTAGCCTAGGCTAGAGACTAGAGGGTCTTATATCAGGTTACAGCCCGATAGACCGCGGGTCCGATAGACCGCGCGTCCGATAGTCCGCGGTGTGTGTAAAATTATGATCATGATATAGTGAGATCCAATGTCATAAAGAGGTCAAACGGTCAATGATACGAGTCCATAGGGTTCTATAACGATGACCGAATGGACAATCGCCCCCTGACAACTACTTCAAGGAAATTATTATCCCCATATTTTTATCGTCGGGGACTGTTACCCCCCCCCCCCCCCCCCCGGAAATTTACCCTCTAGACGCCAATTACCCCTAGTACGGAGCCTTTCAAATGCCACTGACTTGACGACATGGCGAGATACTTTATCTTGCCATATCGACTAAATAAGCTTATTATGTCGGCATGGCGAGATACCTGCCAAGTCCACATATAAAAGTTATACGTCAACATGGTGAGATATTTTATCTTGCCAAGTCGACTTGTAACAAGTTATATGTCAACATGACAATATATCGGGATTCTGGCCGGGACTTGTACACTTCAGATCTCGCCATGTCGACATATCGACTTGACAAGATAGAATGTATCGCCATGTCGAAATAATAAGCTTATTAATTATACATGGCAAGATAAAGTATCACGCCATGTCGTCACGTCGATGGCATTTTAAAGGCTCCGTATTTACATCAATAACTGGGATATACTCATTTGATTTGCTAGTTCATTACGATTAACTTGCACGCCGAATAAAAGTACACAATTTTTCCTGCGCGCGCGCAGCATCTCCCTACGCACGCACTATCCCAAGATCATCACGCAAAAAGGCGTCCATTTCCTCTTTTACTTTCGCCTGCCGCCGTGAGCAGACGTTAGCTAAGTACACTCCCACTTTTCTATAAAAAGTGTCCGTTGTTTACATATTTATCTATGTATTTACAGCCTATTTCAATCCTTTGCCTTCGGCTATAGATTGATTTCATTTATATCATAGTGCATGGAGCATTCGTGTTATTATTCACGTTTTTCTTTAAATAAACTTGTGAGTTCCGAACGTCAGTTTCGTTTTCTCACAGACGGGTTGCTTCCGCTTCCCTTACCCGTAGCTCCGCGCACTATTCCTGCGTGCCGCAGGCATTGATACGACGCCAAATCTTTTTAATTCTTTATTATTCTTGACTTGCACCTTTGCCTCGTCTTGAATTGAATTGATTTTATTTCCTCCCCACAGCTTAGGCTATGGGACAGATAGGAGCGTCGTCCTTGTTTGTTCTCAAACTTGTTTTCAACTTGTTCCTTTGTGAGTTGGTTGATTGTCTCAATCAATCTTTTGTTTTTGTTTGATTAATTGATTGATTGATTAATTAATGAATTAATTAATTGTTAATTAACCAATTGGTTAATTGTTTAATTATTAATTAATTTTAATAATTATGTTTGTATTGAAAATTTTATTTTTAGACTTATTGTCTTTAAAAAAAATTTCTCTTAAGATTTTTTGGGAAGCCCCCCTGTTTTCTATTAGCGTCCTTTAAAAAAGTTTTCGCTAATGAGTTTTCGGCTTTCCAGTTTAAGGGAAGTAAGTTTTTACTTCTTCCTTTCAGATCAGCTCCTTTACTTATTTCTTTTGACCCTTGTCAAAAAAAAAAAAAAAAAAAAAAAAAAAAAAAAAACTTGTGTTTTTTTTTTCTTAGCTGATACTGCTCTTCGTCCTTGGACTTAGACGTTTCTGTTTTTAATTAATTAACGTCATGTTTACGTGTAATTTTTTTCTCACTTCAGCTTCTTAACTTTGTTTGATCTCATGTTTAAGAAGTCGATCCTGTTCTTCCGAAGTTATTAATTTTATTATTAATATTTCTGATAAGGATCTTGCTTTGTCACCTTTCTTGTCCACCCATCCCTCCGCCCCCTCTCTGTTTTCGACCCTCCTTTTGTTCTTTCAGCTAAGAACTTACCAGGTAGATGAGCTCTTTTGACTCATCTCCTGATGACTCCAAACCTGCCGCTGGGAGAGAACCAGACATGGTATTATTGTTCCCGTGATCAGCGGCGGTGAGTATGAGGGCAAGAGAGTGAGACCCTTTGCGATGGGCTCTATAAAGGGTGGAACCGTGGAGTTGCGTCCACGTGCCTTGGAAAAAGGAGGGTGGAACCGTGGAGTTGCGTCCACGTGCCCAAGAGGGTGGAACCGTGGAACCGCGCCCACGTACCCGAGCGTTTTAGGGTGGAACCGTGGCGCAGCGGCCACGTGCCTGAAAGGTGATAGCCAAGGCTCCCTCGACGGGACCTGAACCTATTTTGGGGAGTGTGGTACTAGTATAGAAAACTTCACTCCTCCAGGGCTGCTTTACCCACCGGCTATCGGGTCCATCAAGTCCGGGTCAAGAGCATGGGACTCTTTTCCCGGCACAGACTAGGCTCGATGCTTTGTCAGTCTCCTTCAGGGAGCATTAGCAAAGGGCTACCAGCCCCTAGTCGCTAGAGACACGTGAGCTCGACTCCGTCATTCTCACGATTATCTGATCAGGGTGGAACTGTGGAATCGCGTCCACGTGCCCTTAAAGGTGGAACCGTGGAATTAGCGTTCATGTGCCTAAACAGCTTGATCAGATTTGGGTGATTTTTCTCATGCGAGATATCACGTCCCCCCTGTCTCTTGTGCCCTATTCTGCCCCCCGGCGGGGGCCGCATAGAAGAGGAAGAAGAAGAAATTCTAGGTTGCTAACCCCGCTTCGCGGGCAGACCCTTTCTTTCTAATTCTTGTGCCGATGGTCAGGCGTCGTAACTTCATGTTACAACAGAACGCCCTCGAGCATCACGGATTTTTATCCTCATGCTCTCTGTCAGCTAAAACCGCCGTGTCAAACACCAGGCAGGTCAAGCAGACATTCGCCATCTCACACCTCAGAGAGTCACCGGCAATTTCATGATTCGCCGGCGCACGCACCTGCAAGGGAAATTCCCGCTAATACACAGGTGTTATCGACATACGGGCATCGCCCCCCATTATGTCACCAGACTCCCGATAATTGTGGGTCACGCGTCGCAACTCTCATGTTGCTTCACACGCCCACGAGCAGTGCGGGTAAATTCCCCCACGCTTCATGTCAGCTTCAGCCGCCGTGTCAAGCGCCGGGCAGGCCAAGCAGACATTCGCCATCTAACACCTCGGAGAGTCACCGGCAATTTCATGATTCGCCGGCTCACGCACCTGCAAGGGAAATTCCCGCTAATACACAGGTGTTATCGACATACGGGCATCGTCCCCATTATGTCACCAGACTCCCGCTTCATGTCAGCTTTAGCCGCCGTGCTAAGCACCGTGCGGTTTAAGCAGTCACCTGCCCTCTCACGCCGGGCTTTTATTGAAACGCTGTTCACCTACACGGTGACCCCGTTTCCATGCAGGTGCTTCCAACATACGGCTTTCAAGCCAACATGTCGGCAAGCTCTCGATGACCGACGGCTGGACGTTGCATCCTTACAGGTTGCATCAACACGTCCCGAGCATTACGGGTTCTTACCCTCGTGTTCTCCGTCATTACAGACCGCCGCTACGCGACGGCTGGGCTTATCAACAGCCTCGCACCAGCCACCGGCCCTTTTCTTTGAAATTGCCGGCCCTTTTCACCCGCACGGGTGTTTTCATGATATGCACAGGTGCTGCTGACGTATGGGTCTCACCCAGCAAGTCGGCAAGCCCTCGTATGTCGCTGGTTGTTCGCTGCAGCCGCTTGACTGTTTTCTGTCGGTCTTATTGCCGGTGACGGGCATTGAGCGGATTGAGTTTCTCCCGCCAGCCCGCACTCCGGGGAGCCGTCGGCGAGTTCACCTGCATGGGTATCCCCCATTAATATGCAGGTACTCCCGAATTCGCCCTCTACGTCAAGCCTCACAGTTTGACCGGGCATCGCTTTCGGCAACGGCTCTTTCAGCGGTAACTCTCTCCATTCTACCCCCTAGGCGGGCCTGTAGATTGGAGGTAAGATTTTCTAACATACCGCATGCCTTCCTTCTCTCATGAGAATGTTTGGCTGTTTTTGAGAGGGCAACCAATCACGCCCGCGGACCGTCCGCCCAGGCGACGGGACCGTCAGCTTTTGGCCTGAACCTCACTTTCTATACGAAAGTAAGGGTGCCCTGTCTTTACTTTTAACTCCTTCTCTTCCTTGCAAGGTTAGAGTCAGGGCTAGTACAGACACCCGTCCTCCAGCGATCGCCGCTGTAGTGAGGGCGACTCCGATATTAGCACCATCACCGCTCAGCGGTATGTCTCATCTCGTAGCTCTGCCGAGCTTATGAGCATAAATATCGGATCTGAATGTCACGGCGATTAATAGTTCTCCTATACTTAATAATCGCTATGCCTTCACCACCCGGTGCATTATGGTTATTTTGTAACCTATTTGTCTCGTATTCGGGCGGCTCGTACGAGCCCTGCCCGAGCTGCCATCATCGGTCGTCCCGCCGGCAGCACCCGCACCGAACGCCCGGAGGGAATCGGCTATTTATACGCCAGATACCCCTCCTGTTGACATTCACAACTTGTTCCCCGAGTCTTTCCCGGTCGGGTAAGCATCATCTCGGTGGAAAGAAACAGCCATATATCTCTTTAGATTGTCGGCTGTGTGCGTGCGTTCAGGCTTGTTTCAAGCCCCAGGTTTTTTCTGTCGGCATTTCTATGCCTACTTCCTGGACGCACCCACCGTGCCGGGTCGGCGAGTTCACACCAAACTGTCCGCCACCAGGCCATCGGTCGAGCTCAAACAGTCTATCCGATAGACTGCCCTCTATGTGGGTCAAGCTTGCGGGCGTCTCCGCCGCTTCCTCGTGTGGAGTGGGCTACGGTCGATGCATTTACCGTGCCCGTGTGTCGAGTTGTCTTCTGTTTAGAAGCTTTTTCAATCGGCACACTTGAGTCGCCTCGCAGGCTGCTTTCATCCTCCTTCCATGCTATGTATGTGACCATGGTCACTGCGTGACCGAGGATGATGTAATCGTGGTGGATATACATTTATGTATAAAATGTATACGTGTGTGTATGCATACTTATGCCTGTCTAACCACGATCACCACGACCCGCTTTCTCTCGGGCCGACTGTGGATGAATCCCTCCATGAAAGTGATTTACTTCACTGGAGTTCTTCTTTTTAGAAGCATAGATTCTCATCCCCCGCTGCTTAGGGCGTCATTTTTGCCGCCCCCCGCAGTTTCTCGGAACTCCTTATCTTACCGATATCGGACTGTTCCATGCTGTTGCAACCGGCGCCGGCGGTGCTTGCCCTTGCGATCACCAGAGAAACCAGGCCTTGTGGCTGTTTTCGTAAACAACTGGTTCTCATCGCAGACTGAGGGAAATATTGGTGATTATTTTCCTCAAGTCGCCTTTCTCCTCCGCTTGTTTCGTCAAGCGAGGATTTAGACACTCTTAGCCAGTTTCCGTCCCTAACCTTGATAGGACAGGGCTGTTGTTACCTCACTCGATTCCGTCGGGAACGTAACTGTTGAGGTATCATGTCTGGCGTTGTCTGTTGGTTCAGAACATCTTGACCGACATCTCTTGATCATCGTTTACACGTAAGATCATGACAGAGACATTGTTCGCCAGCTCATCTCTGGCGTACGCTTGCTGCGACTAGGGATTACTCCGCTCAGCGGACATCCATCGTAGCCTAGTCTTACGGACCCTCTCGGCAATGGTGGCTTCAGCCAAACCACCGCCCACCTCTCCCGCCGCGGGCACTGCACCCTCGGGCGGGTGTTTTATTTAGTACGGGACAAAAGGGATCCGCTGTCTATCACACTTATTATGTCGTGATGCGTGCCGCGTTTTTCTCCGACACGCCCGTTTGAGCTGCTTTGACCAGACTGTTCTATTCTACATAGACAGCAGGTCCGTGGCATTTTCTTATTAACAGAATGGCACTCAGTCGCCTTTCTCGACACATTGACTGCCTTACGAGTGGTTTACTTCAACCTTACTCTCTGTCGTTCCATGTCCTTTTCGGACCGCTGGAAACGTCCTGCCACAGCTCTCTATCAGAATTCTGCAGATGTTCTGCCCTCACGCATTTGAGACAGATATCGAATTCTGGGCGCCTTCTCCCACGCGGGGGCTTCTGAGTTATCTCGCATTCCTTACGTTTGCATGGTTGCGGCTTGGCTTAAATTATTAAGCCGGTGACTTGACCGTGGCTTTTATTAGCCCCGCTGTCGCCTTCTCAGATTGATTGATGGATCACTTACTGAACCGTACAAGTTTCAGTCTTCCGATCACGATTCTTGTCGAAATTTTCAACAAAATCGGATCGTTTTTTTGATCATCGGCAATTATCATCCCTCGGGTTACGGATGATTAATACCTTCAATCCGAATCTTACAACCTCTTAAGTTTTTCTCAAACGTTGAGCTTGTATGGCTTAGTCCGTCATGGCACCTGTCGGTCGTTCTTGACGCTTGACTAACTCCCTCTTGGGTCGGTTTTCAGGGTATCTTTTGTCTGTCTATCAGTCGAGATCCCTCCTGTATCTGTTTATATATAACCAGGGAAGTGTTATAACACTTCCCTGATATAACCATTTACAGTACAAAGCTTTGCATACTTATGCATTGCTCCCGGACCGTTGCCGGGATAGGCTTAGATTAGGTGTTACTTCTAACCCTCGTCTTTGTTTGCCATTCTTCAGACAATTCCCAACTCTGTGCAGTTGGTTGTTTTGTCGCGCGAGCCGTTTGCGGCAGCTTCTCGAGACATCTTCTCACGCTGGATTGTTGAAACGATCAAGTCAGTTGGTGATGATGTTCTCCTTCTGACACTAGGCCGAGGGCCCATGATATTATAGTATCATTCTTCTTGGGCTCTTTCTATGGAATCGTCGTATACGACATATTGAGGGCCGCCTTTTTGGCGCTCTTCTAATTCCTTGTCCTTAAGGACCTTTCTTCACATGAGGCCTTATTTACCTCCTCTGTCCTTAAGGCAGCGGCCTTTCGTGTCTTCATCTCCCTATTTTTGTACGCACTTTCTTAGTCTAGACATGCCTCCCTTCACGTTGAATCCGTGTTGGTCTAGCAAATCAAATGAGTATATCCCAGTTATTGATGTAAATTATGAAAATACTTACCATGATTTTCTTATTTATGAGATAACTGGATATACTCATTTGAACCCTCCCACCGACCCCTCGCCTTGCGTGGCAACATGTCTTGCGTTCAGGCTCATGAGAGGAAATGGACGCCTTTTTGCGTGATGATCTTGGGATAGTGCGTGCGTAGGGAAATGCTGCGCGCGCGCAGGAGAAATTGTGTACTTTTATTCGGCGTGCAAGTTAATCGTAATGAACTAGCAAATCAAATGAGTATATCCAGTTATCTCGTAAATAAGAAAATCATGGTAAGTATTTTCATAACTAAGGGTAATTATCCGGGGTAATTGTCTCGAGGGTAAATTTCTGGGGGTAACAGTCCCCGGCGGTAAAAATATGGGGATCATATTTTCCTTGAAGTAGTTGTCAGTGGATGATTGCCCTAATTTGTTTATTGTTATCGAACCCAGGCGCGGATCCAGGATTTGGTGAGAAGGGGGGCCCAAATTTGACCTGATTCTTGGCACCCATGTGTACTTTTCGAAAAATTGCGCCCACTCCCTTCCAGCCAGGCTAACTTAAGTGCCTTAAATGGATTTTGAATTATCTTATAATCACATTTTTAAAAGGCAATTAAAGACCACTCTTTTAATGTGTTCTTTAAAAAAAATCCATGAATATAATAATGAAATATCAATGGGAGCGCGAAGCGCGAGCGATTTGGGGGGGGTTCAATTTGGTTTAATTTCTCACGAGAGTAGGCCCTACTAGAATATTGTGTGAACGGGAGCTGTAGTTTCTTTGCTAGTTGTTTTAGAATAGCCTTCAATAATGATAGCTTCTTGGGAATAATGCAATCTCGAAGCAATCAACTCATTCTCCTCATTAGTGGCGTATTTATTCAGCATGGGAGCACGAGGGGGGGGGGGTCTTGTTGAACTTTTGTAGAGGGCACCAAGATAACAACAATCAATGAAATGGGGGGGGGGGTAGAAGTTAAAGAATATCTGAGATTTTATTTTAAAAAACACATTGAGGTATTTCACAATGCCTAAATATATAATGAGAACGCGAAGCGCGATCTGATTTTTTTTTTTTTTTTGATGTATTTTATCCTGAAAGCCTAATTCCGGGGGCGGATCCAGCTTCCGCAAATGAGGGGGCGAATTTTTTCACCCATATTTTCCCCGATCGGCCGCTCAATGTTGATTTTTTTTTTCTTTGAAGGGGTTGTTCCAGTGGCGTAATGAGCCAACAATTTTGAGGGGGCTCGATATGGCGTATCGCATAAAATTAATAAGAAGTTTCCAGTGAGCGAAGCGAGCAAGCGAATATGCTGACATTTTTATTACAAAAATACACAAGGTTGTGATAGATTTTGACATAATATTTGGAAAATAATATCATATTTCATCCTAATCCCTTTCCTTTTCTCTCTTTTTTTTTTTTTTTTTTTTTGGGGGGGGGGGGGGGGGGCAAAACGCCCATGTCCTAACAGTCATTTCCTAGCTTTACTTTATAAACAACATAAATGTGTAATAATCTCATAAGCCCTATGCAAGCTAAAAAAAAATGAAATTTCATGTATTTTGTCCAGAAAATTGAAATTTCTGGGCAATGTTTGTGAACCTGAACAGAACGCGTTATGTAACTAGATAATTACCATGAGCGCGAAGCGCGATCAGAAGTGTTAAAGGACAAGCCCACCCCAACAAAAAGTTGCTTTGAATAGAAAGTGAAAAATTAAACAAACATAACACTGAAAATTTCATCAAAATCGGATGTAAAAAAAGAAAGTTAACATAACACATAACATTTTAAAGTTTTGCTTAATTTTTCAAAACATTTATATACACATCCTGGTCGGTATGCAAATGAGGGGACCGATGACATCACCCACTCACTATTTCTTTTGTATTTTATTATGTGAAATATGAAATATTTTGATTTTCTCGTTATACATATGAAACAAAGTTTCATTCCTCCCTGAACACATGTAATTCAATTATTTTAACATTTTGTGGTTCAAGCAAGGGGGTCCTAATTGTCGAATTCATAAAAATTGAAATATTGTATTATTCAAACAATAGAAAACAAAAGAAATAGTGAGTGAGTGACATCATCGACTCTCTCATTTGCATATCACTGAGTTGAGCATAGAACTTTTTTTTTGAAAAATAAGCGAAACTTTAAAATGTCATAACTTATTTTACATCCGATTTTGATGAAGTTTTCAGCGTTATTCATGTTTGATTTTTCTCTATTTATTCAAATCAACATTTTTCTGGGGTGGACTTGACCTTTAAATATGCATTCTGGCCTAGTCAAAAAGGGACCTGTTAAGGACGTTTTGCAGTTAGCCATTAAGACGATATATATTTCAACGATTAAATAATGTGAGCGCGAAGCGCGAGCTGAACATTTTTGATATTCCAACCTAAAAAGATGAGATTTCAAACCCCCCAACAGGACGCTCGAGTCATGTTTTGTCAATCATGAAAAAGGATGGGTAATTTTTAGTGTCTTCATAATGCGAGCGCAAAGCGCGAGCAGAAAATTTTTGATATTCTGATCTGAAACTGGATAATTTTAGTACGTTTTGAATAAGATCAAGCTGCGTATCTAAAAAAAAACATGCGTGCGCGTGTTTTAGAGTTAGACAGAATCTGCATTCTGAATACATTTCATTTTTCATCATGAAAATCAATAATGCGATCGCAGAGCGCGAGTTGAAAATAATATTTGAAATTCCGATATGAAATGAGTCAATTTAAGCACTATTTACAGCACTTTGTATATAGGGAAATTGTGACGTCGATGTGGATAGCACTAAATAAATGATGCGAGCGCGAAGCGTGAGCTGATATTTTATTATTATTTTAACCTAGGATCAAGACATTTTAAGCCTAAGGATATTTTGTCATCATATAAGAATGATGACTATCTTCTATTTCTTTTCCTAAAACGTGTCGATATTTATTTATGAAAAAGGGACAATTTAGTTATTATGAATTCATAAAAATTTTATTTCATATTTATTAATCTAATAAGCCTAATGAGTGTGTGGAATTTGTTGACAGTGTATGAGGCCTGAAAACTGGAAATTTTAAGTATTTTTATAATCATGAATAGGATTCATTGGTTGATATATTTTTAGCAAATAACGAGAACGCAAATCGCGATCCGAAATGTTTAAATGGGGGGGGGAATTTAAGTAGTTTGTTATAGAATTAATATACAGTATAGGTGTACATAACTCACCAAAATGCGAGAGCACAGCGTGAGCATAGGCCTTCATTTTTTTTTAGAATCGAGACACCTGAAAAGGAATATTTAGATAATCTTATATGAAATACAAAAAGGCAAAAGGTAGGCCTACATAGCAAATAATGCGAGCGCACAAAATGTTGCAAATGAAATGTTGATTCACACCATAAAACGGACATTTTCCAGAGCACTTAAAAAAAAAAAATTGGCAAATAAAACGAAAAAAATGAAAGATCGATGTCCGAGCTGAATTATGTTTTGTATATTGACTTCAAAACTTGATCTTTTGAACTATATATCAGCCTATATTGACCGAGATATATCTCGGTCAATATAGGCTGATATATGTATCTCATCGAACAGGAAATGCGAGCGTGATGCGCGAGCGAAATTTTAATATAGTGACATTAAATATTTTAAAAATTATTTTTCAAGTCTTCTCCTGACCTTATTTCATTCACTCGTCTTCCTCCTTTTATCTTTCCCCTTCTTTTTGTCTTTCTTTCCCCGTTTTTCCCAATTTATTTGCTCCGTCAATAGGGGAGGGGCCCTCGGGCCCCCTGGATTCAGAAATACATTTTCAGTTGTCAGGTTAGAATATCAAATATTTTCAGCTTGTGCTTCTCGTTCTCTTAAAAAAAACTGTGAGGTCGGGATGCGTATATAACTAAACAATTTATTGATGCCAGCGCGAAGCGCAAGCTCAATTTTTTATATACTGACTTAAGAAGGACTAAGGTATAATTCCTATTCTAATTGCTTGTCCTTTTTCTCTTTGTTTTCTGTTTCTTACCCCTTTTTTGCGCCACCATGGGGGGGGGGCAAAATCTTTGCCCCGTGGATCGGCCTATGTATGTTGACTTGAAAAACACTAACACTTACATGTAGGATTGATGCAGAGGATGCATACCTCATTGATGAAATATTGCGAGCGCGTAGCGCGAGCTGAATTTGATAACCATTTTTGTGACCCTGAACAGGATATCTATCTCGCTAAACAGACTTAAAACTCGAAAACATTGTTTTTGTCCATCATCGTAAAAACGGGATATTTTAATTCACCCGCATTAATTTAAGCTTTTTGGGTAGGACATATATTTCACTATAAACAGGCAATACGAGCAATGTTGCGCCCCCGGTCAAAAATGAATTTGCATGAAGCCCCCTAAGTTCAAGGTCAATTTGGCGCCCTCGGTTGAACATAAACTTGGCGCCCCCATGTGAAATATAACTTTGCCCTTCCCCCCTCTGAAACATGTATTTGTCGCATTATGGTCAAAATTCAAATTAGCGCTCCTCTAGTTCGAACATCAATTTGGTGCCCCGCTGCTAGTTCGAACATCAATTCTGCGCTCCCATAGTTCGAACATCAATTTCGCGCCCCCCTCCCAGTTCAAACATCAGTTCGGCGCCCCATAGTTCGAATGTCATTTTGGCGCCGCCTAGTTCGAACATCAAATCGACGTCCGGGTCAACATCTCCCTCTTTCGTTTCACATCTCCTTTTCTTTCTTTTTTTTCTTTCTCTTATCCTCATTCCCCTTCCTTTCTCTCTTTCTTTCCCCCTCTTCCTCTCCCCTTTTCTTCTTTTCCTTCCTCCTCTCTCTCTCTCCTCTTCTTCTCTTTATTTTCCCATTTTCTTCTCTTTTTTCTTGGACTTCCTTTCTCCCTTTTCTTCTCTTTCCCCTATCTTTTCTTTCCCACTTTTCTTCTATTTTTTCCCGTCTTTTCTTTCTCTCTTTTCTCTTTTTTCTTCTCTTCCTTCCCCCCTTACTCTCTCCTTTTTTCTTCTCTTTTCCTCTATTCCCCTCTCTCTCTCTTTTCTTATCTTTTTTCCCATCTTCCTCTCTTTTTAAATATTATTCTCTTCCTTCCCCTTTTCTTTCTCCTTTTCCCTCTTCCGCTTTTTTCTCTTTCCTCCTTTTTCTCTTTTAATTTTTTTTCTTTTCTCCCTCTCCTTCCCCCTCTCTCTTTTTCTTCTCTTCTTTTCCCCTCTTCCTCTCTCTCTTTTTTCTTATCTTTCTTCCCATTTTCCTCTCTATTTAAATATTCTTCTCTTCCTTCCTCTTTTTTTCTTCTTCTTTTTTCTCCTTTTCCTTTCTTTCTTTTCTTCTCTTCCTTTTCCCTCCTCTCTTTTTTCGCTTCTTTTTCCCCTTTTCTTCTCCCTTTTCCCCCGTCTTTTCTGTCTCTCTTTCTCTTTTTCTTCTCTTCCTTCCTCCCCCCTTACTCTATTTTCTATTCTCTTCTTTTCCCATCTTCCTCTCTCTCTTTTCCCCTCTTCCCCCTCTTTTTTTTGAGCTGGGGGTGGGGGGGTGAGGCAGTTCCCCCTCGGCCCCCCATGGATCCGTACCTGATAGAACCCCATGGTCTCGTATCATTTGACCTTTGGACCTCTCGATGACATTTGATACATCTAATCATAATTTTACACTGCGGACTATCGGACCCGCGGTCTATCGGACCTGCAGTCTATCGGACCCGCGGTCTATCGGGATGTCCCCTTATATCATTATTCACTTGCACTCTGCAACCACCCTGTCTGTGGTGAGTCTTATTTTTTTAGTCTAGATCTAGATCTATGCATCACACAATACACACTCAAAAAGTCTTTAAAATACCTCTTTTTCTGACCAAAGAAAATCAGTTCCGATTCAGTTATTGATTTGTTTTTATTCTAGACTTAATTGGGATCGGTCATTTTTTTCATTCACCAGATCAGAGGCAGAGCGCTTAAATTTTGAGCATGTTTATGAGGCCCTCTATTGGTGAAATTTGAGATTGATGCAGGTCTGAATCTCCTACTCCTTTTTATTTTAAGTCAGAAAAAAATAATTAGAATTTAGATCTAGATCTAACTCGTTAGGCCTAGAGATTCTACCGGTAGGCCTAGTCCTAAAAGAATTCAATCTAAATTCAGATCTATCATCTACTGATCTAGATCTAGAAAAATCTAGCCTAGGGCCTAGTTAGGGTCTAGATCCTAAATCTAGAATATAGAGACTAGATCTAACTTGTTAGATTCTAGATCTAACGTTAGATGATGAAGATTCTACATCAGAAACTCACAGTCAGTGTAAAAACAAAGCTGTCTAGATCTATCCCAACATTTAATAAGCCAAACAGTGCCAACCTTAGTTATTTCACCACACAGCCACAGGGGTTAGACTTAGACGAGAGTCTAGGCCTACTACTAGTACTACTACTACATCTACATGTAGGTCAGGACAAGGTTAGGGCCTAGATCATAACCTTAGACCAGGCTTAGTTGTAGTTGTACATGTCATTGCCATGGATAGAATCTAAATCTAAGTGATCATACCGTATACATATTACTTTACAACAGGGTCTAAAGTGATCTAGACCTCTAGTATTAGATCTAACTTAGATCTTAGTCATGTTAGTTAGGACAGATAAAATTTAAAAAAATAGTCCAACGCCTGAAAAGGTTTAAAAGTTACAATTAACGTTAGCATGTCTTCGTTATTTTTAGCATAGACTGTAAGAAGATATGACAGAGAACAAATATTGATGGTGATATCACTATTTAAGCACTATTTTTGGCTTATTCCTGAGGGGGAAAACGAGGCTTTACAATCATGAACACACATCCACACCCGTGCACCGATATCCACACATGATGCAAACGTATACCCAGTTGTTGTGTGTCCGGACAGGTTGTGTGTCCGGACGATCAATTTTAGAAAGTCATTTGGAGAAATGTACAAGGGAAGTTTTATCAATTTTTAGTACAAAATGTCAGGAAATATTATAGAGAACAAAATAGAAGATGATTACAACTATTGAATTCGTATTTTTAGTGTAATCCAAAGACAAAAAAGAAGGCTTCAAAAATATAAAGTGTCCGGATACCCGATCCCCCATCCTACAATTCGCACGCCACGAGTAGCCTACTGTAGGCCCTACTGGTACAAAAAATTACAAGATTGATCTAAATTAAAATCCGTCTTAATCCTCTTTAAGAGAACCTATATACCAATTTGTCATTGAAATATTCATCTGTAATTCTTATTATTTCGAAAAGTAAATAACCTGTAGCAAGAAACCTTACCTCTTAAGCAAAATTTTCCAGCAAAATCACGGGACCAAATGGATCAAATATCGATCAGCCAGCGAACATCATGATCATATCACGCGCGCAGCTCAGTGAACGCACTGTCATGTCACGTACGTATACGTATACCGGCCGGATATAATATGCATATATGTGTATGGCCCGCCGCGCCGGTACCGTACCGGTGGCCGGGTGCGCGCGTGCATGATGATGGGATGGATCCGAGTTCTGCGCGTTGCGCACAACTCAAAATATGGTCGATTGCGCACGGTATTTTCAAGATGCATTATGGGAAATTTGTCTATAATTTTGTACTCGATTCGATTCCTTTCACATCGTCGAGCAGAAAAAAAACATCAAATAGGAGCTTATACTTTCATCAATCAATAAATATACAGTACATATATAGATACATGAATAACAAAAGATATGAAAATAATTACATAAATAAATAATAAATCATTAAATTAATCAGAATTAATAAATAAATATACATAAATCAAAATATTCAAATAAATAAACTTTAGACCTATACAGGTCATCAATTGCATGTGTACGGTAAGTACTTTAGACTAATTTTATGTATTATGGCTCTCATAAGGGGATCACAGGTCGGGTGTGCCCCCCCCCCCCTGGATCCGCCACTGGTTAGAGTAAATAAGAGTAAAGTAAATATTTAAATGGATTAATAAAAAAAAATCAGAATAAACTAACAAAAATTAATATTTATTTAATAACAAATAAATCAAAGTTTGATACTATATAGGCCTTGGCCTATATATCTACAGTATATGTCTAGTCCTATACAGGCTTACATATACTAATGCACTCTAATTCCATTAATAAAAATTAATCTGTTATATCTTGTCCATAAACTTACATCTACAGTAAATTTACAAGATGTATCGTAAACGTCTCCTTTCAATAAATAGTCTTCACTACAATTACGGACAACATCAGTAAATTTATCTTTAACCTGATTTTTCTGTAAATTTTACAAATTTTCCGTAGAAATTGCACTTTACACATATTACAAATTAATCTGTGGCTTGTCCGTCTGTATGGCTTGTCCGTAAACTTACAGCTACACATACTTTCTGGTAAATTTACAAAGAAGTACCGTAAACGTCTCCTTTGAATAATGATCTTCACTACAATTACGGACAACGTCAGTAAATTTATCATTAACCTGATTTTTCTGTAAATTCTACAAATTTTCCGTAGAAATTGCACTTTACTAATTACGAATTCGAATTAATCTGTTAAAATTTTTAAATATTGTCCGTAAACTTACAGAGCTCTACTTTCTAGTAAATTTACAAAGATGTACCGTAAACGTCTCCTTTCAAGAATGATCTTCGCTACAATTACGGACAACATCGGAAAATTTATAATTAACTTGATTTTTCTGTAAATTTTACAAATTTTCCGTAGAAATTGCACTTTACACATATTACGAATTAATCCGTTAAATCGTGTCCGTAAACTTACATCTACTTTACAGTAAATTTACAAAGATGTATCGTAAACGTCTCATTACGTCAATATTAATTTACCATTAACCTGATTTTTCTGTAAATTTTACAAATTTTCCGTAGAAATTGCACTTTACACATATTACAAATTAATCTGTTAAATCTTGTCCGTTAACTTACAGCTACACATACTTTCTGGTAAATTTAGAAAGTACCGTAAAAACGTCTCCTTTCAATAATGATCTTCACTACAATAACGACAACGTCAGTAAATTTATCATTAACCTGATTTTTCTGTAAATTCTACAAAAGTTTCCGTAGAAATTGCACATATACGAATTAATCCGTTAAATCTTGTCCGTAAACTTACAGCTACTTTCTAGTAAATTTACAAAGATTTGTACCGTAAACCACTAAACGTCTCCTTTCAAGAATGATCTTTACTACAATTACGGACAACGTCAGAAATTTTATCACTTTTTACTTGATTTTTCTGTAAATTTTACAAATTTTTCCGTAGAAATTGCACTTTACAAATTACGATTAATCTGTTAATTCTTGTCCGTAAACTTACATCTACTTTACAGTAAATTCACAAAGATGTATCGTAAACGTCTCCTTACGTCATTAAATTTACCATTAACCTGATTTTTCTGTAAAATTTACAAATTTTCCGAAGAAATTGCACTTTACACATATTACAAATTAATCTGTTAAATCTTAATTGTCCGCAAACTTACATCTACTTTACAGTAAATTTACAAGATGTATCGTAAACGTCTCCTTTCAACAAATGATCTTACTACAATTACGTACAACGTCAGTAAATTTATCATTAACCTGATTTTTCTGTAAATTTTACAAATTTTCCGTAGAAATTGCACTTTACACATTACGAATTAATCTGTGGCTTGTCCGTAAACTTACAGCTACACATACTTTCTAGTAAATTTACAAAGATTTACCGTAAACGTCTCCTTTCAATAATGATCTTCCCTATAATTATGGACAACGTCAGTAAATTTATCATTAACCTGATTTTTATGTAAATTCTACAAATTTTCCGTAGAAATTGCACTTTACACATATTACAAATTAATCTGTGGCTTGTCCGTCTGTATGGCTTGTCCGTAAACTTACAGCTACACATACTTTCTGGTAAATTTACAAAGAAGTACCGTAAACGTCTCCTTTGAATAATGATCTTCACTACAATTACGGACAACGTCAGTAAATTTATCATTAACCTGATTTTTCTGTAAATTCTACAAATTTTCCGTAGAAATTGCACTTTACTAATTACGAATTCGAATTAATCTGTTAAAATTTTTAAATATTGTCCGTAAACTTACAGAGCTCTACTTTCTAGTAAATTTACAAAGATGTACCGTAAACGTCTCCTTTCAAGAATGATCTTCGCTACAATTACGGACAACATCGGAAAATTTATAATTAACTTGATTTTTCTGTAAATTTTACAAATTTTCCGTAGAAATTGCACTTTACACATATTACGAATTAATCCGTTAAATCGTGTCCGTAAACTTACATCTACTTTACAGTAAATTTACAAAGATGTATCGTAAACGTCTCATTACGTCAATAAATTTACCATTAACCTGATTTTTCTGTAAATTTTACAAATTTTCCGTAGAAATTGCACTTTACACATATTACAAATTAATCTGTTAAATCTTGTCCGTTAACTTACAGCTACACATACTTTCTGGTAAATTTAGGAAGTACCGTAAAAACGTCTCCTTTCAATAATGATCTTCACTACAATAACGACAACGTCAGTAAATTTATCATTAACCTGATTTTTCTGTAAATTCTACAAAAGTTTCCGTAGAAATTGCACATATACGAATTAATCCGTTAAATCTTGTCCGTAAACTTACAGCTACTTTCTAGTAAATTTACAAAGATTTGTACCGTAAACCACTAAACGTCTCCTTTCAAGAATGATCTTTACTACAATTACGGACAACGTCAGAAATTTTATCACTTTTTACTTGATTTTTCTGTAAATTTTACAAATTTTTCCGTAGAAATTGCACTTTACAAATTACGATTAATCTGTTAATTCTTGTCCGTAAACTTACATCTACTTTACAGTAAATTCACAAAGATGTATCGTAAACGTCTCCTTACGTCATTAAATTTACCATTAACCTGATTTTTCTGTAAAATTTACAAATTTTCCGAAGAAATTGCACTTTACACATATTACAAATTAATCTGTTAAATCTTAATTGTCCGCAAACTTACATCTACTTTACAGTAAATTTACAAGATGTATCGTAAACGTCTCCTTTCAACAAATGATCTTACTACAATTACGTACAACGTCAGTAAATTTATCATTAACCTGATTTTTCTGTAAATTTTACAAATTTTCCGTAGAAATTGCACTTTACACATTACGAATTAATCTGTGGCTTGTCCGTAAACTTACAGCTACACATACTTTCTAGTAAATTTACAAAGATTTACCGTAAACGTCTCCTTTCAATAATGATCTTCCCTATAATTACGGACAACGTCAGTAAATTTATCATTAACCTGATTTTTCTGTAAATTTTACAAAGTTTCCGTAGATATTGCACTTTATCTGTTAAATCTTGTCCGTAAATTTACAGCTACTTTCTAGTAAATTTACAAAGATTTGTACCGTAAACCACTAAACGTCTCCTTTCAAGTTTACGGATAAGATTAATAGATTAATTTGTAATATGTGTAAAGTGGAATTTCTACGGAAAATTTGTAAAATCTACAGAAAAATCAGGTTAATGATAAATTTTCTGACGTTGTCCGTACACTTACATCTACTTTACAGTAAATTTACAAGATGTACCTTAAGCGTCTCCTTTCAATAAAGATCTTCTGTACAATTACGGATCAAAACGTTTGTAAAATTGATCATTAACCTGATTCTTATGCAATTTTTACAAATTTTCCGTTGAAATTGCACTTTACACGTATTACAAATTAATCTGTTAAATCTTGTCCGTAAACTTACAGCTGCTTTCTAGTAAATTTACAATAATTTGTACCGTAAACCACTAAAATTCTCCTTTCAAGAATGATCTTCACTATACAATTACGGACAACGTCAGAAAATGTGTCATTAACCTGATTTTTCTGTAAATTTTACAAATTTTTCTGTAGAAATTGCACTTTACACGTATTACAAATTAATCTGTTTAATCTTATCCGTAAACTTACATCTACTTACAGTAAATTTACAAGATGTATCGTAAACGTCTCCTTTCAATAATGATCTTCTGTACAATTACAGAAAACGTCCGTAAAATTGATAATTTACCTAATTATTATGTAATTTTTACAGGTTTTCTGTAGAAATCCGTAAATTTACAATTTTATTCCGTATTTTATCGTTTACGGACGATTTCTGTTAAATTTTGTCCGTAAAATTACGGCAATTTTTAACAGTGTATGGTTGTTCAAAATATAGAGTGGGAACTCAGTCTAAAGAGATATGATGGTGATGGTGACAAAAGGCCTTAAAAAAAAGTTGTTACCCTGAAGTTTCCATTATACATGTATACATTATGTATGGTATAAAGAGAATTTGTCTTTTTACCACACTACATGTATTTCTTCCCCCCTTCTATTTTTAATCCCTCTCTGTAAGATTAGGTAAGTGACATGTTATAACTTCCCCATTTTTCTCATAAACCACATGCTTTCCTATAATTTCACCAGGAGGTATTGCATACAATCTATTTGTAACACGTTTCACTACTCTGATGTGTCCAGCATCTGCATGGCTTTCTCTGTCCCTATTCTTTACAAATGGGCCATCATACTCTACATACTTTATGAGAGCAAAGGTATCATCTCCATCTTCCAAAACCACAAAACTATGTACAAAGGCGACTTCATTACCTGTTACTTGCACACAATAATTTCTTCTAGTAGTGTGCTGATTATAATCAGTAGTATGGATACATATGCTTTCCACAATTGCTTTCTTGTACACCTTAATTTGCCCTTCATACAATCTTCTGATTGCTAGAGATATGGCAAAACTCATACTTCATACCCTTTTAGAAAGTGTGTACGACCATTAAGATTTCTTTCTAAAAAGTCCCTCACAGAACCATCCAGATTATGTGTTCGCCTATACAGACCTGTTGCTGCTTGCCACGACAGAAAGGTTGTAGTTATTTGCTTGGGTACAGCTCTTGTACCATGGAAGAGTTTTTTATGCTAGCCATATATCCTTCATTCCAGGCAGAAGAAAATGCCCAAAGTGGACTCCAATTTCTGGCACATTGTGGTAAATGAAGAAGTTGGTGGATATTAAATGACATGTGTACTCTACTATACTGTGGGAACATCATTACAAACTTGTTGAGGGAAACAGTTGTAAAATCTGCCTGACTTATCTTATTCTTACTCAGTGTATATACTGAATCAACAAATAACATCCAATGTACCAAATATCTTAAAGGAAGTATTCCCTTGAGAACAATAAGACTGTAATAAAGAAGCCAGACCTCCACTCAGACCCTTTCCAATGGACCTAGTCTGACACAGCGTGTGGAGTTCTTGTCACTTCTGTTGGGGGATGGAATGATGTCATTCTCCTATCCATCTCTTCTATTGACTTCCAATGTACCACTCTTCATTATGATGAGTAGAATCAAACCACAAGGATCCAACTTGACGACAAACTCCTAAGTCAATAGCATGTAGTGGATCTAGTGGAAATCCTACAATATCAAATTTGGGAATATTGAATAAAGGGGAAGGCCCCTTTACAACAAAAACATCATCACCTAGTGCAAAGGCATCAGCTGCATGCCTTCTAACCTGCCCATCTGTCGGTTTCTGTTCATTTACATTATTGGGATTATATATTCTACACTCTCATAACAATCTATTCAAATGTGAATAGAATCTATTCAAATTTGAATCGAAAAACTCATCCGAGGGACACTTACCAGATTCTATTCAAAATGAATAGACAACTCTTGTCAAAAAAATTAGCCCGAAATCTAGTCAAAATTTGAATCGAAAACTCATCAGTTTTTGACACGTATACTGTTAATTATTGAATAGTTCATGGAATCAATCGACTGAATAGTTAACCTATTCATTTTGAATAGAAAAACTCTTTGTTTTGACAAGTTATAGATTCATTTAATGAATAGATTTTTGATTCATTTTGTTGAAAACTATTTACCACATACGGTGGACAAACCCAATAAAGAGTCCATTACAATGCTTGCTATGTTTTAAACATCAAATTTTAATGCCATTAATCAACATTATCAATACAACCATAATGTAAATGTTATGAAGTTCATCAGCTCACACACAAACAAAATCTATTGGCATATAGCCAAAACATATGCAGCACATATCAAAAAGGATAATATTAATCAATGATAATATCAATAATGAAATAATAAGACATAATATATATATATATATATACAGTGCGTATTAAAAAAACGGGACAGTTTTGAAAATTATTTAAAAATTTTGTATCAAATTATGATATCTATATTTTGATGTAAAAAGATGCTCTGAAATATTATCTCTGAAATGCCATTTAAAGAAATAATTTTTGTTCATGCTTGAGCAAACACGGGAAGTTTTTAGCGCCAAAATGGCAGAATATGAGTAGTATGATGATCAGATTTCTTGCTAATCAGCAGACTTCCTCTTAACTTTTTCATTATCTGTGCCATAACTTTCGATTATGCGGTCAAACTTTATTTACAAATTTATTTATTTACTTGAGTTATTTTTTTTTTCATTTAAACTTCTTTTACCTTTGAATTTTCCTTCATAAGTAAGAAAAGAAGGCCTTTGGTCAACCCATACAAGAAGATTTGCATTATTTGCGAAAACTTGTAATTATTCAAATCATTTTATTATGTGAAACAAATTATGTTATGGTACCCTTAAAAGACATGAATCCATTTTTCAAGGGGTTATTGATTTCTTGACCAAGTTTAATTATGCGCTTGACAGGATAACTAGGAAAGGATACATATCTTTCAATGGCAATGGTGTATTGAGTCAATTTTGAAGGAGCTAGGTATGGCAGATTGGGTAAAATGTATTAAAAATTTGTAAGCGAGCGGGGTGTGCAAGCAAAAATTTCCACCTTTTTATTAAACTATCCAATTTTGAGACAGATTCTGAAATAATATTTAGAAAATAATATCATATTCACTTTCTTTCTTTCCTTTTATTTCCTTTCCACTTTTTTCTTGGTCATGATTTTTTTTATTTTTTTATTATTATTTTTTTTTTTTGGGGGGGGGACATCCCCGAGCCCCCGCCCATCTGTATGGCACTGTTTAAAGGCACCATAACGTTTGTAGCACACAATGAAAGGATTTGAAGAAAAAAAAAACACGCTTTCCCATACTTCGTTTGAAAAAAAAAATGTTTTTGCTTAAAGAAGGAATATTCAAAGCTAAAAGAGAACATATCAATTTTTTTTTTTTTAATTCAAGCAAGTAAAGATTTGAAAATGAATTTTGACCACATTATTAGAAAATTATGGCAGAGATAATGAAAAGGTTGAGAGGAGGTCTGCTGATTAGCAAGAAGTCCGATCATCATATTTTCATTTTATGCCATTTTTGCGCAAGCCTCCTTTTTAAAACCAAGACAAAAACATTCCGTGTTCGGTCAAGCATGAACAAAACTAATTTTTTAAATGGCATTTGAAAGATAAGATTTCAGAGCACCTATTAACACCAAAACATAGACATCACAATTTGAAACAAAGATTTTAGACTTTTCAAATGTGTCCGTTTTTTTATACGCACTGTATAAAGAGCAGCACTCTCGTTCTGGTGATGCCAAATTCAAATGTTAAAGTAGACAATGAAAGAAAATTAAAGCTAAGGATAATTCATGTCTAAAAATACCCTAATATCTTGTAGATAGCCTGAAGAAGATTTTGGTAAATGTCATAACAGGTGCTAAAACAATTTAAATGAAATCGAAATTTTTATTAAGTACCAGAACATCGGAAGAAATACGGCAATGTTCTAATGATGCCATAGAAGGAAGTATACCAACCCAAGCAGACGATGTCTATAGCTTATGGATACACTTTCAGTGCTCTTAATTCTCTGAAAATAGGTTTATTTTATTGCAAACTTGGGTTTTTGCCTATGCCATTAGAAAGAAGAAGTTTCACAGACCGCGGAAAGTAAAATGTCCTGCTCAAAAACGTAGATGAGTTTGAAGCATCTGTCTACTCCCTGAAGGAGATCAGATCAAGGGATGGTACTTTGTTCCACGATGACAAACACTTGTTCTGGAACCAGCATCCTATTGCCTAGGGCTAGGACAAATGATTGCGCATGCCTGTTTTCCTCCAGGAATTGTGGGATGTTTGTTCCAATCTGCAATAACAAAAGCACACAAAAAAGAAAACAATAGTAAATTACAATTGTACACTGACAGAAATAAGACTTTAAAAGTTTAATGGCTAAAACATTTGCATTCAAGTTTTACTGCCAATAAGATTAAAACTCAATTAAGACGTTTAGATTTCTATCAATACATAATTTTAGTATTTAGGGAAACAGTGTCATTTTTTTAATGCATGGCATATCAGGGAAGTTACAAGCAGGTGTCATTTCTTTAGCATGAAATACACGAACTAATATAAGTCCAATAAAAAGGAATTTCTAACATGCCAAGATATCGAAAATCGACTGCCACTTTTTCCGGGCTACCTTGTACAGTATAGAAAGCAATACTCACTTCTCTTCGTTGTATGAATGAAGCACTTGCTTCCTGAACAGTTGCACAATCATATCTGCTTTTGGAAGACTTACTTCCTCTGATTTGGCCAGGTGGAAATAGGAAGGGAAGAACCAAAAAGGACAGGTTACATTTCTCTGCATCTGAAATTAGATGGGGAAAAATACAAAAAATTTCATTCATCAAACCTGAATGTCTATCATGTTTATTACTATCATAATCTGATTCATAGTATTTTTGTGTGCACCAGCATTAAAAAAAAATTAAAAAAAATCAGGCACCAAATTTCAATACAAAAAAATTCATTCATTAAACCTAAAAATCTATCATGTTCACAACTACCATAATCTGATTTCATAGTATTTTTGTGTGCACCAGTATTAAAAAATATATATATATATATATATACTAGAAATGTGCACTGCCGCTCAACGCAAATGTATCCCCCAGCCATGGAAGCAGTTTATGCTACATGCTTCAAGAAATGCAAGTGTAAGAATGCACACAAAAATACAAGCACAAAATATAGGGTCTTTGGAGCTACAAAGGCCTTGAAATGTAATTTTAGGGGGTCTTAAGAGCCAACAAGCACAAAATGTAGGGGTTTTGGAGCTACAAAAACTGCACAGGGAATGAGGGAAACGGTGCAGAGGCCCTTGGCTGCAGCACAAGACATTTACCTGCTCTCCGGTACTAGCAGCGTCGGCTGGGCCCATGAAATTGCCAGTTTGTCATTTTCGTAAATTCTATGCTGAAAATGTCACAAATTTTTGAGATGTAGATCACCTCAACTGATATGAAAAATATTTTTTTACCATCAATCATATTGCAAGAGTCTTACTTTGTAGAATGTTGGACATAAACTGATAGCAAGTGAACAGCTGTTCAAAATTATTTTCTGAAAGACACTGTAGGGTTAGTACTGGAAAAGCTGCCCATTATGTTCTAATGCAAACACAATGAGCACAAGACTCTACCATTTATAACAAGCCTTCCTACAGAATGTAACTGTGCCAAAGCCAGCTGAATGACTGATCATCTAATTTAACTAAAATGAATATAGTTATGTGCACATACATACCTGAAGCTCTTTCAGTTTTGATAAAAACTTCAGCCTTGGTCCCACTGGGCGATGACCTCTTTAGTGCTTGTGTCATTGAAAAGGAACAGTCCAACTTGGTCTACTTCTTTATCTGCAAATTAAGTGGTGGAAATACACATTTGTATAACACAATCTTTAGAAAATGACACAGTACAACTCTAATTATCAACTGTTTTGCAGAAAAGGCTTAGTAATTTCCACTTTTTTTATTTTCCAATGCAAGAGCTGTGACAACATAATAAATTAGACATATCACTGAATGTGATTAATACCCCTGCCCATCACGTCCCTTACTTACCGGTATTTTCGTATGCCATAACCATGGCAACACAGTTTCTGACCCATTCGAAAACTGTGTTTTGCCTATCTTCACCCCAAGACCAATAAGTGTGCCAAATCTCATGAGCATATGGTGAAAAACTGAGGAAGTAGTTCAATCGCAAGATTTTACCTGATTTATTGAAATGATATGCGTACAGTTTCCAACACATTAAAAAAATGTGTCTTGTACATCTTCACCCAAGATCAATGTGTGTGCCAATTGTCATGCACACTGATCAAAAACTGAGGAAGTACATGTAGTTGGATGATTCGATCCACAAATGTCGCATTTTCTGTCCACGTTACGTACGTTCACCACTATGTCTATAAATGGCATAAAACCCAGTATTCAATAGAATTTAGGGCTGATGTTATTTATCTCTTCTAATCAATATCAGGCCATTCAGTTGAAAAAAGGCAAGTTTTTATTGAACATTTATATTTTGACCTTCATGTTTGTACACAGATTTCTGTCCAGCGTTACATACGTCCCCCCCCCCCCCAAAAAAAAATCTTCTTGTCAAAAATTCTAATTGATTGCCTGTTTGAAGCAATTTTTGAGCAAAGTTATCTCTCATTGAAGTGTTCTAAAAGATTGTATAGGGGGGGGGGGTATTGCACAATGGAAACATACAGTAAATTAAAATAACCTGATTCCTGAAAAGACCCCGTTTACTGTGGAAATGCCCATGTATCTATGTGATATGACCTGAAGATGTGACACAATCAATAGTATTTATTACAAGCCTTGGGTCCTTGATTCTACACATGTATGGATTTTACATGCTACATAAGATGTATAGTTACCTTCAAATTTCTGACTGAACCTTTCAAGGTCACATTCTTTCATTTTTTCCGTGATCTGCAATAGAATAAGAAAGCGAAATTAATCTAGATTTACTGTACAAAAAAAAGTTCAACAATCTAGGATTTACAGACATTCTGAGTACAGTACAGTAGTCTGAGATCATGACAAAGTTAAAAGAAAAAAAAATGTACAGAAGGTAGGCTAATTTCTCACAGAAATTCTACATAATATTTCTGGCGTAAACCTAACCGCACCGGCCCGAACGCGTAGCGTTAGCAAATGGACGAAGTTGAAATAAGTCTTTATTCGTAAGGTCTCTAAACGCCCCCCCCCCAAAAAAAAAAGAGTCACTTTTCACTAATATATATATATACTTATGTTTGTTTTTGATGTCTCACACTCAAAGACACAACTAGCTAGATCTATAGGGTGTACAAATGATCAAATCGTAGAAAATAACATAACCAAATAAAATTAATAAACCCCATATCCCAGCTCATAAAAATCTAAATTATAGGTTGTTATCTAACTGCGCCAGCCCGAACGCATAGCGTTCGGGCTGTGGAGACTCGGCGCAGTGAAAGTCTTCTCTTGGGTTGAGTAATGTGCCCCCCCCCCCAACAGAGTTTTCTGAAATAGGAAAATTTGACAGCAAAATTAAGCAAGTTAAAAGATTTTGTAATTTACCAGGCACGAAAGTTTTATCTTGTATGATCCAAGAAAGTACGATATCTTCTAACTACTTGCTGTCAAATTTTCCTCAGTTTTTCAGAAAACCATGTTTGAGTGAGGCACATTAGTCATTACTCAACCCAATACTGAAGTTAGAAACATTATATAAATTAGACCCCTAAAACATTACAATGATACCAAGAAATGTAACGTTAGTTGGAACGAAAATTCACCGTTTAGACTTAAGTTTGATTTTTTGACGAGTTTTGGGCGCTACTGCGGTTTCGCACCCGGCCTGACAGAAACCTCACACTCACAGTAGCATAGCAGCGGCTTATTTAGTCAGCTCACATGAGATGCGAAACCGCACAAGCGCAGAGTTTTGCTTGTCGATGACCCACCATAATCAACATACACCAATTACTTCAGGTGGGACTGAAGTCATGGAACTGCACGATAGGACCACTCAAACTCACTAGCTCAGAGCTAATAATTTCAGATCTATCTTAGATCTACCTCCAAATCACTTGTAAGTCAACAGAAATAAATATCAACACACTCACATTCGCCACTTGAAAGTTTAAGTCTTGTCTTGATTGATCTGAATCAGACATATTGAACAGGTAGGGTAGGCCTAACCCAGGGGAGCTGGGCACAGACTGGAAGTGGAACCTCAAAAAAACGAAAAGTTCTCTCCTTCTACCCCAGTCTCGATCGGCCGATCGAGACTGGGTAGGAGAGAATTTTTCGTTTTTTTGAGGTTCCAGTCTGTGCCCAGATGTCAGGAAACTGCCACTCGTTAGACCTTCATCCATATAATCGTGGTAATTGTATACTTTCTGTTTTCACAATTCATTTGGAGAAATACTTAGACCATGATAAATCACCCTAGTCCGGTGACTATGGTCAAATACACGGTAAGCCCATAAACCCTGGGTTAGGGTAGGCCTAACTGTTACATCGTCTGCGCTCTGTGATCGGGTAGATCTAATTGATTTGATTTTGAGGCGTAAAATTGCAGTGAAATTGGAGGGGTATTTACGCTGCGCAAATGCTAAATTAGTTTATGATCCAATTTCTTTGAAAACTGTAAACGGATCTTATAAAACAAAGAAGATTAAATTCGATTTCTTACCAGAAAATGTTGACCTCCGCCCGGCAGCGTTATCAATCATCCAGAATTTGAGAGACGCATATTTGTTCGTACGTCACCACTACTTTCCACCAATGAAACTGACGATAATTTGTGACGTCATTTGATTCCCCGATCTATTCAAAATCCTTGGAACTTTGTATGTCAGCGTGAATATAATCTCTTTAAGATGACTTGTAATCTATTCAGAATGACGAGTTTCGGATTAAGAAAATATTGAATAGCTGTTCTATTCATAAAAATGAATCGGCTGTCATGAGAGTGTAACATAGCCATTCCCCTTTGGAACCCTCTCACCTTTATTTAAACACAGTCCACATCCACACACACAGAAAATTTTACACAACTGTGATGTACGTATAGAACTCCACAACAATTGTGTGAAATTTTACCTAACCCCTATTTTGTAAAATATACAAAACTATTATGTAAGAATTTACATTTCTGCAAAGTAATTTTTTTACATAATTGCTGTGTAATTTTTTCATTTTGTAAAAAATACACATCTGCGATGTACGTATAGAACTCCACAACAATTGTGTAAAGTTTTACCTAACCCCTATTTTGTAAAATATACCAAACTATTATGTAAGAATCAGATTTCAGCTAGGTAAAAATTTTACATACTTGCTGACTAATTTTTTTTAATGCATCATTTTGTTGTAATTTTTCTTCAGTATTCTGTACCCTTTACTCTGTTATTGTGTTCACCCAATAGGTTCTCCATGTACTAGCAGAGTAAAGGGTACAGAATACAGAAGTAAAATTTACACCAAAATGATTCATTTAAAAAAATACACAGCAGTTATGTAAAGTTTTTACCTTGCTGAAATGTAAATTCTTAAATAATAGTTTGGTATATTTTACAAAATAAAACAATTATACAGAAAATCATGTAAAAAAAGAACATATATTGTAATATTATAATGACACAGACAAGAACACATCGATCATTATATACATGTAACAACTTTTTTTATATTTATATGTTTATTTAGAAACAAAATTACATGAATTATTTATACAAATAATTATAAGGGATTAGAAAAAATAACTATTAATTACAATATTTACAAATAATTAGGATGATTCTATAAAAACAACAACAAGGAATATAAAATGGTGGAAAAAAATTATATATGTACTTTAAGTCATGTTTTGAAAAACTAGTAGGCCTCCCATGTAAATTGCTGAAAGATGCGGTTGCAATATTTTGAGTAGGAAAAAAAAAGAAAAAAAATTAAGAGAAAAGAAGAAAAAGAGGAAGAAAAAGAAAGGGTGAAGGGTAGATAATTGTAAAAATAGCGTTTTTAATCATGTATAAGCCATTTTACCCTGATTTTACCCCTGTTGTTCAATTTTCAAAAAATATTATGATGTCACCCCCCCCCCCCCCTGGAAAGTTCGCCCCTCCTACCAAAACACCCTGGCGCCTCCCCTGGCTATATGGCATGTTATTGCTTCTACATCCGAACTATTGGAAAAATGCAGGCACCCTACACTTTGGAATTCTCTTTTTGGTGACAAGCTAATGAGTCAAGTATAAAACACCTATTGAAAATATCAGGTCATTTAATTATTAACGATAATTAGGGCAAACAAACAATCATTATAGATGATGGAAATGAGAGAAGTGTTTTGAAATATACACAGAATAATTATATCACATACAGGTGCATTTCTACTCTAGTTTACATACAATTTAACTGCCTTTATAAGTTCACCACCCAGATCAGGCCTTAACCAACTGGGGGGGGGGGGGGGGTGGGGGTCTATTTGATGACCCCCTCCCCCTCAACGATTCACACAATATCTCCATAATGCATAGTGGTCTTGGCACAAGCTTTCATGAATTTTTTTTAACAAGTATCGCACAACTTTCAACAGTGTCAACACCAAATTTATCGTGACTGCACATACAGATTTAAGGCCACGATCCTTTGAAAACTTTTCATCAAGTCAAAAAATGACTAAAAAACATGATTTTGGGTACAAATTCAATGCAATATTTCTATGTTTCAATAAATCAATATAAAAATTCACTTTTAAAATTCAAATGGCTGAAATGACTTAATTTTAGCATAATCATACTTCAATTCAATTATGCTTGCAGAGATCACTGCGCATTGTGGAGTTATCACGTGAATCGTTGAGGGAGGGGGCCAAATTGACCCGCCCCCATTGGAATAGGGTTAAACAGTCTACAAGTTGACATTTACTAAGTCAGGTTTGAACAGTCTACAGTTTGACATTTACTTTGTCAATTAAAAAACAAAAGCAGTTTAAAAAAATGTTGACATCACTCAACATAGGAACTTCTTTAGAGCAAAAGTTCATTGGAAGAAAACAACTTAACAAAATATAAAATTACTTATAATTAAGACCATACTTCATACAACTAAAAACTTTCTGACTTAACCCTAAAAAGACTAGGTTATTTTGGGCCCTGTGAAAACTTTTTTTTTTGGGGGGGGGCATCAAGTGCCACCCCTCCCCATGCGCATTGTGGAGTTATCACGCAGATTGTTGAGGGAGGGGGGCCAAATTGACCCCCCGCTGCCCCCAAAGGAAAAGGGTTAAACAGTCTACAAGTTGACATTTACTAAGTCAGGTTTGAACAGTCTACAGTTTGACATTTACTTTGTCAATTAAAAAACAAAAGCAGTTGAAGAAAACAACTTAACAAAATATAATAATTAAGACCTTACTTCATACAACAAACAACTTTCTGACTTAACCCTAAAAAGACTACGTTATTTTTTTGGGGGGGCATCAAGTGCCCCCCCCCCCCCCGAGATCTCGGCCCAGGATCACTGTGAAACTTTGCAGGTGCGTAAAGCATTGCGTACACTACAAAACAGTGTCATCACTACTGAAGTTGAAGCGAAACAAAGTATAGTTATTGAATGCGGGCTGCAAACTGGCTTCAGATATCAGATAACGAGTCGACTAAACAGTCTACAGTTTGACATTCACTTTGTCAATTAACCGCCCCCCCCCCTCCAAAAAAAAGAGAAAGTTTAACAAAACATTTATCAACACAGGAACTTCTCTTAAGCAAAAGTATCTGGAAAGGCAATAAACTTGCTAGCTCACATGAGGACAGTTAGATGTTGGTATTCATTATTGACTCATAGGCTGTCTCGAAGATTCTGAACTCCCTGATCGCACTGCATTTTACAGCTCCTTTCATCTCATAAATGTATGTTTGTAGGAACTCCCACGCACCACAACACTGAGGCTGGTATTCTAGATCCAGGACATACACTGCTTTATAGCATGTATCTACGGCTTTCATTAAGCTACTTTGTTCCAATGCCCGCCTTTCCACAATGATGAAAATTTGCACTGGTTTAAGGAGAGACCCAATGACTAGTATGAACGGTTGAGGTCGACTTTCAGGTACAATATCTTCCAGGAACTTGTCTAGTGCAAGGTTTTCCTGAACAGAAGAATGAGAGAAAAAGAGAAAAATATTCATGCAAAAGAGGTTCAGAACTGGATTGGCAGGAAATATAATTTTGATAGATAATTCAAGCCAGGATTACCTTAAGTACAGATCTTCAAATGAAAAAAAAAAAAAAATCTGAATCAAAATTCATGGAACACACCGTTGACCAAGAGTTACTGATCCTGACCATTGGCTGGTCACATGACATGAGGTGGCTATTTTCCCGAAACAAAACATGTTCAAGTTCAAGCATATTTTATCCATTCTTGATCAGGAACTTGCACTACACGTAGTCCTCTTCGCTGAAAGAAATGACATTTGCTCGATGTGAAGAATGAACTATGTCGATTTATAAATTTATTATTCATGTCTAGAACAAATCAGGAAGTTGGGACTTTTTTGATTGAACACAAGCCATTTTTATGGGTTCGTGATTCATGTTCCTGATTCTGTCTAAGTTTAGGGGGGGGGAGGGGGAAAGCTGCACACTGTCTAAGTGTTTTTACCGGGTAATTGCACATAAAGAAATGTTCAATTTACGAGAATCACAAAATCAATTCTTGTGAGAGTGGTTATGAGAATCAAAATTTATTTTCATGGAATTTGCATTAAACAGTGTGGGTAACCAGATCAGAATCATACATACAATACAAATGTCTCTCGCAAAATTAGAGATTTCTCCTAAGCTGCAACAGAATTGAGCCTCTGTTGTATCTAGAATCTCCACTATAAGATACACACTTTATAACATGCTAACTAACAGGACCAAACAGCATTACAATTTAAAAAAAAGCAAGCTGACCCAACTTACATTTTGGACATCTATGAATCCTAGTTGTGCTTCCCGGGTTGAATATCTGCCCCCTTTCCCCTTTCTTCTACCTGGAAATAGTACTGGTAACAAGCCAAAGGCTAGATTGTTCTTTTGCTCTGAATATAAAGAAATAAAAAAAACAGTAACAAAATCGTTAAAAAACATCTCATTAATTGTTAACATATCAAAAAATCAGTCTCTTTCCCCAGATTTATTTCAAAGACACTTCTATTTAACCCTATTCTAACTGGGCATTTTCAGTGCTTGAGATTACTGGGGGGGGGGGTGGGTGTGTCAATTTGACACTCCCCCCCCCCTTAAGACCTTAAGCAAAAAATTTGGTTTCATCACACTCACCCTTTCTTTCTCATTTTTACAGCATTAGCTTGAAGAGTTCAGAGACTTATTCTTATTTGTTACAGACATTTAAAAAAAGAAATGATCAAGAAGTGAAGAAAAATAAACAAAGTTTGAAAATGAATAACTGTTGATATGTTTCATCATTTTGTCTTCATCATAAAAAAGTTTAATTTTGAAAATGAAAGATGCGTGAGAGTGAACCCCTTGAAATTTTGTAACACTTTTTTCAGAACAATGGTGTTCAGTGATGCATGAGCATGACGAGCTAAGAGTGCTATCATAAGAAAGGTAATGAGTTGATCTATCTGTTGATATAAACCCCACTATTGCCACAGTTATATTTTTGAAATTATTATTGATCAAAGTTGGGTTTGCTTTTTTCGATACACCCTGTAAGGTAAGTTTTTGTTTATCCACTGAAGTAATTTGACTAAGGTGCACATGGCCAGTAACATAAGAAAGGATCTTTTTAAAGTACATCAAATAGTGTATTTCATCTGTTTTGCCAGGTTGAGGCTTTCAACATGTCCAATCCATGACAATGGTGCGACGATAAACAGATTTGTTTGCCAGCATCATGCCGGTTTTATGGAGCAGATACCAGATGCCTAAATTAGGACTGTGAAAAAAAAAATTATTGCATGTTCTTTCTTATAATATGAAAAACTTTATTATAATGCAAAAGAATGCAATTACCTGTATTTAGTTCATCTACCTCAAGGTCGTCTTCTCCTGCAAGTAAGTCCTTCAAAGCATATGGTGCAATCCTTGGGCACCACTCAATTAGTTTGGTTGCAGTCTTACTCCAATTTTGATATAACCTGCTGCTGGCCACATTTTGAAGTAGGCCTACTTCAAAATCTTGTTCAATCTGTACAAAGGATAGAAATATTTGGATTGCTTAAAACTTAAAATATGGTTGTAAATGTATACATGAAAATGTCTATTAGCAACATAATTTTCGTTACATGGTGCACACACACGGTTGGTCATCGACGCGACGCAACGACCGAACACGACAGAACACTACACTGATCTGTGGCTAAAGTCATTAAATTTTAAGTCACCACATTCACGTACATGCATATAATTTACCTCTACAAGAGCTATAACTAGCATCAATCATTTGTTCATGAAATAAAAAAGAAGTTTCTATTCTTACCTTCAAATTTGTCCACATAATCCCCAAGCCCCCATCCTCGCAGCACCGTTTCGACGTACGCCATGTTGCCAGAGTACGGTATTTTGTACTTCAAAATTAAGAACTTCTGAATTTTACACTGCGCGCACGTGTCAATAAAACAAAACACAATTATGTAGAAAAACTAAATACACAATCGCCGTGTATTTCGCATATCAATAAAACAAAACACGATATGTAAAAAATCTAAGTTCACAATCGCCGTGTATTTCGCTCATCAATAAAACAAAACACCATTGTGTAAAAAAAAATAATAAATCACAATCGCCATTTCGCATAACACGGATGTGGAAAAACTTTTCCCAATCATCATGTATTTTGGACTCCATTACTATGTAATATTTACCCAAACGAGGTTAAATACCCTTTTTACAATTCACATATGTATTTTAAATGCTTACAAACTGGCAAAGTAGACATTTTTTACCAGATCTTACATAGATTGTGTATAATTTATTCTTACATGCTATTTTTTTACTTAACATTGGCAATATTTCTGTGAGTGCATATTCACTGTTATATTGTTTCATATTGGCTATTTGACATCGGGCAACACTATCTAGTGCACAAAGGGACAAAAATACTTTTGTTGTAATGACTCTGTCTCCATTGTTCCACTGGATCCCATTTTCAGCAAGATTTTGCATTTCTTCTGTAAAAAAAGTAGGAGATGTAACGTTAGGTTGATCCTGATCTTGCTGGTCGGGCTGCAACTCGATTGCAAACTTCTCTGCTGCACGAATAGCTATTTTTTATTCCAAAGTCTCAGGTAGTCTACACCAACGAATGCAGCAATCCTTGAATTTGTTCCAACTCTTTACTTGAAAGAAATTTACTGGCCCTCTCTCCTTGGGTATAACGTGCATGAAGCATATATTCGCTGGTGGTAAAACGTCATTTTCGCTGTCAGAACCCGACGAAGACGTCGACTTCTTATTCGCCATCGTGGATTCTATGACGTAGACAACAACACTACAATGTTCAGTGAGCCCAGACTTTATTGAATGGAATATTTTATCACCTGACTTCACGATTAAATGTCTAAAACATGGCAAAGTTTGAAAACTTGAAATATGTTCATTTTCTGGTGGGGTTCATGAAATTTTTAGCACTATTGTAGATAGTCTACAGGTCAAATCTCTGTGAAAAAAAAAACACTTGGGGAGCAAGAACATATCAAGTTTTGGAAGAAGCTCCTAAATTGAAGGTGCAAAGTGAACGCATTGTTCATGAGTGATTTTGCATTACTACAAGCAGGAGTAAACTCCCCGATACAAGTGAACTTGAAGGGTTTGGTGCACACTCCAGTTCGGGGAATAAGTTTGCATTACATATTGCAGTTGTGGTCATCGGGGAATAGGTGAAACTACCTGACTACAAATCATTGGATAGCAGAAAATATACACGAGACTATGATACACAGGGTTGATTGTGAAATGCTGCCCCCTCTTGAGTGAATATTTATAGCATTGTTATGTTCTGCAAGTGCATGTTGTATGATTTGGAGCGTGAAGATTATCATGGACCATTAACTTCCGATTATGTAGGTATGGAATGCTTATAGACATATTGTCTGAATTGTACAGGTGCATAGGTGGTGCTCTTTCCTGAGATATTGTAAATCACATTGTGTATCAGTATGAACTAGGCATTCATGTGCAGTCCTCCGTGCATAATGAGGCCTTTGAGTCATGTTCAAAACAATGTTACTTGTGACAATATTGAAATGACCTCTAATTTACCTCTGAAATATTCAATCTGTTATGTGGGTGTCTGCTGGATGTATCCGGAAAAAAAAAAGAAATCCAGGCGCCTGCCTTTGCCTAAGAAAAAAATATCACATAAGTGTCGTTAAGGAGTCTTCTCTTAAAGTACATCTTATGAAAGCATCTCTTATTATTGTTTGAATATTGTACGAAATTATGTACTGTAATTTCTGATGTTCGGTTATTTCTGATGTACTTTTGTTGCGCTTCCCTCATAAAACGAGAGGACGGAGAGTCTGAGACCTTTAAATTGTATTGATTACATATGTGGAGATACAAATAATTTGTTACATGATTTACCAACTCTCATGTCAGATCGCGAAGCCTGGCGTACCATTGTTGATTCATTCTCAGATGCGTCCTATTTGTAGTAAATTACATGCTATAAACACATATGTTGTAATGAACAATTAATAAATCAAAAGGAAATCGAACACACAAGTGCACTACATGTACATATTGGATTCATGATCTGTGTTCTAATTCTAGAACCTTTTGTTCGATCAGTTTCATTTTGAACACATGATAAGTTTTTAATGTAACATTTTTAAAGCAATGTTCCCACTTCCCAGACGAACACTCATGACTTGTTTATTCAATGTTCAATGAAAGTTAGTGAACCCTCTACTATTTTATATTACATTGTAATTCTTTAGAAAAGTGGTATTCATGAATGTCTCAGAACGTAATTCAGGTGGAACTGAATGATAATTATATTTTCAGGGATATAGGATTCATAATCATTAATTTGATAGTTTTTTTCTCACAAACAATCATGAAAGCAGAGTTTCCTTTTTATTGATACACCCTGAATAACTTTGATTTTAGTCTAGTCAAGGTCAAGATCTTTATGTGGCTTTAATATGTTTCTATAAATTACACTCTTTGTGGAAAATATGCAAGTGAGTAAAGCAAGAGAAAAAAAATCAGTTATATAAATTAATATTTTGGGTCATAACGGTCAGCAATTCAAGAAAATTCTATGAAAATGATGATGTTATAAAAGTACAATACCGGCATTTAACTAGAATGTGCAGACCCCCCCCCCCCTCCCTATAAAATCAAATAAAAGTGCCATGTAATGTTCCTTGCACTGTCTTATGATTTAATAGATAGATTAGTGTAAAATCTCATTCTTATGCCATGTATGTGATTTGTTATGTACTTGATTTGAAGGCTTATACATGTAAGTCTGACAAATATTGAAAACACCACCAATTATGGAATGCTTAATTGTGTTACAATTTTTTTAATGATTTGTCCATTTACAAATTTACAAGTATTACATACCATTGATAATGTAATGTACACTGATGTGTTACTTGTACTTGATCTCTTGTATCGTCAATTTGAAAGAATTTTATTGTTGTAAAGTAACGGCGAATTCCGAAAACAAATTAAAAGAAGGAAAAAATGAAGAATAAAAGCAGTGCTTGTCTTGTCTGTTTTGTTTGTTTTCTAGATTTTTTCAAACACCCTTTACATGCTGTATTATATACCAGTAAGTATTGAGAAATTTGCATTTTAACATGTTTAATGTATAGTGATAGTGAGCTTGGAATGTGTACATGACTGATAGGTAAGTTTAAACCTGACTGATGTTTGATTCATGTGTATTTGCTTTGAGAAGGGATGTTAATTTAATTCCAGTCCACCCCCCCCCAAAAAAAAAAATGATTTGAATAATAACGGATAGATCAAACTTCCATAACACTGCAAATTTCTGTAAATTCAGATTATCAGAAGACATTGACATTAGAAAATTCCGCTTAATATCTACAGAACACTTACATGTATACACTATGTATACACAACAATGATATGCAAATCAGAAAATGAATTCATCAGGAAATAAATCAATGTATAAATTGATAATTTTATTTAATGAATAAACAAATTGAGGTTAATGAAATGAATGGATGAATGCTTAAGGAATGAATATATAGATAAATAAACATACGAATGAAAAAATGATTGAATAGATGAATGATGAAAAAATACGAAAAATTGACAAATTGAAGAAAAAGTAAGAGATTAACCAGCAGAGACAGATGTCTATCATACATCGAATGACATGTACTTAACTGATACATCCATGGTTTTATGTCGTTCTTCGCTGATCACTTAAGTACTTCTACTTTTAATCCAAACAAGCTGTCTAAGGAAGATAGAAGATACCTCCTGTCCCTCTGCTAAGTTAAGATCGGAAATAATCTCATTCTAACACGATAACCATGCGCCTTGATGGATGGATAGAGATAACTAACACTAACATTCATCTTTCCAATAAATTACAGTCCTCTTTAATACCGTAAGTGACAAACATGCTAGGAGCATGGAGCTATAGTCTATTTTTTTCCAGTAACAAGATTTTAAAACTGAATATTCTAAGCACTTTTTGCACTTTTTGTAATCATTTAAACATGAAGCATATCTACACAATAATGCGAGCGGGGGGGGGGGGGGGAGTGGAAAATTATTGAAATTGAGACCCGTACACGCGTCCACCATGTATGCGACACGGTATAACGTTGTGGTTTTCTCTTCTGATAAAAACTTTTTTTTAACTTTTTAACCCCAAAAGAAATTTTAATTCTAGAGTTATCCTTTTTTCTAAGGATTTCAGATTCTGCTAGCGATGCGCAGAATTCCATTATTCATCGCTGTAAGATTTAAGGTCACGCATTATTAAACTGTTTCAAATGTCAGCTGCCTATAATCACATCACGATGGTAAGAAATACAAATCTGGAAAACTGAATACTTGAGAAAGCAACAAATGTTGAGAAGAAAGAATTTAGTGTTCACTGTACACTGGCAAAGGGTCACTGCCCTGGCAAACATTGACTAGTTTCTTCCCCCAAATGAATATGAGCATTCGAGCACCCCCAGCATGTCCAGCTCCATTCTCTCATCATCTGCCGGAATTACCTTTGCACACCTTACTGAAAACACCTCAAGACATTATACCAACAACATCTTGGTCTATCACCTTTGGTGACGATGACTGATGATGGATTAGTTCTTTAAGAAACATATATATATTCATTTCGTTTCAAACCTGTTTTGAGGATCTGGTTGTCGAGATCAACCTAGAGCTAGTTTTCAAAGCATTTCAGGTCGATTGATACCAATTAGCATGGTTAACCATGAGTATCTGATTTTTGCAGGTGCGTAGAGTTCACTACTGTTTGTTTGATAAACATAATTTGGTTTATTAATCACGTTTTCTTCTCATTTTCCCATTCAGATAATCTTGCCCCTTCATCTTAGCATCATTATAGTTGTGTTTATGACAAATTTTATAAAATATCTCTTGAAATACACTCGAAAGGCAATTTTTGAATATTATGTTTTATATATTAATTCATCTTAACCAAAATAGTGGCTGGGTATTTTCCTATACAAAAGTTACAGGAACTCCCATCAATTAAACAAGAATCTCGTCAATGCAATTTCTTGCTTTGAAATTTGAGAGGGGATGGTGTGACATCAGTCCACCTATTGCATACTCATGACGGCAATGCATTTGACTGTTTTCAGAAGAAACTTGCTAAACCTTAAAAACCTATATATGTTATGCTTTTTTTTTGGGGGGGGGGGGTAGGTAGTTGGTGGTATTTATATAATTATATCTGTACTGGTTTTGCTTAACTGGCAAAATATAAAAGCCTGCTGAGATTAATCGTTAGATTATGTAACATATAGGTGCCAGCGGAAAGGGGGCAAGAACCCCATTAATGACACTTTTTTTTTCAATTGATTCGATAGACAAAGTTCTCTCCGGGAGTTCTCCATTACTTAATGATAAAAACATCATGTATTATTTCCTTTAAGATGATTCACATGAGGAATTGTATTCAACTTTGAAGGGCCTTGTAAGATCTAGAAGAAAAAAAAAAGGAAATCAGAACTCAAGTTTGTTTTTCCTTTCACATAAGAAATATAATTAAGCGTCTTAACGACTTATCAATGTCTTGCTGCTTTCCTTGGCCTACGTAACAATAGTTCCTCTGTTGAGACTATTTGACTTTTGTCTTACTCTTCTTTCACCGTCTCGGCATGGGCTTTCCCGGTCTAGCTTTGATCCCCGGCGGGGGCTGCCCTCATATCGGATATGAAAATCAGCCCGTATCCTTACTCAGAGCGAGAGACACGACATATGTGAATGTCATCGTATTGGACTACTTTCTTTTCCGCTTCCCTCGAGTTGGCCGCCTTGCCTCTCTCTTCGCCATGACCCCCCCCCCCCCCCCCGATTAACCCCCTTCTCTAGCGGCAGATCTATTAGAGCAGAAGTATAGACATGGGGTAGGGGATGGGGGAAGCATCCCTCAACTTTCTGGGGGGGGGGGTGCTGTGTAAATCACCCCCACCAGGTTTTAAGGAGGAAAAACGTAATAATATTCGTAATTCAACTGAAAGTTTTTACGAGTATCATGGACCTATAGGTCCATGCTCGTATCGACCCGTTAGGGCCTATATATGCATTATACGATAAAATCAAGTCAGAAACTTGATCTTTTTTATAGCTCGCTACGCTAGCTCTCAATATTATTTTATGAAAAAATAGCTAGAAGAGTATGTGTAGATGTTTACATGTATACATACACACCCAAAAACCACCCACCCACCCCACGCCCATACACACAGACGTATAGGCTATTTGGTTAGCCCCCCCCCCCCAAGAAAAAATAATAATAAACAAAGCAAATATGAATTGATTTGCTCTATCGCAACAATTACTTTTAAGCAAATTGTGCCATGCGTGTTCCCTCCAATGCTTGGCTAGTCACTGCACACAACAACCATAGAGCTATACCTCTATGCAACAACTTATATATAACTTGAAGATCAATTTCCTCTGGAACTTTCTCTTCTCTAATTCCTGTTCTGACTTTTCTTGTTCTTGTTTTTATCGTTTTTTTTTACCTATCTTCTTCATCTCCTTCCATTTCCTTCCTTTTTTTTTTTTTTTATATGAGTGCAATTTAAGAATACCTTGTCTCACGTAAAACACGCCTCTTGAAAAATTGATAGAAATATAAGTATTGTGGACATAAAAAGGGAAGAAAACCACCTTTTTAACTTGTACCTCTTATCGATGACGTAGCGAAGACCCTGGCCCGCTATCCAGGGTAGGAGCTCTGATAGGGTCAATAGAGGTCAAATGATCGCTATAGGGGAGACAGTCGACTGCCAGGTAGGGGGTTTCCGTTTTGTTTTGTTTTTATTTTTTTGGTGGGATACAACGTTAGATCTCGATGAGTTACTTTGCGGGATCCCCGATGTGATGTTTTTGTTGTCGTTTGTACCTGATTTTACTTCTTTTGAGAAAGCATGACTCATCTTCGGGTGTTCGAATACATGAATGCTTATTCGCGGTGTTGTGTTTGAAAATCATAAAAATGTAAATAGGACATAGAGACTGAAGATTTACATGAGAGAATATGAAATTTATCCTTAATTGGATACAAGAAAAACAAAGTTTAAATCTTGAGAAAACCTTGAAATAAGGGCTGCAAAAACATGTTTGACACTAATGGACATTTCTCTCCTCCAATATCTCAACGCCTCCCCCTCTCTCTCTCTCTCTTCGCCATCGCTTTTCTTTCCCCAAGTAGCAGTGTACTAGTGGCGTAATGAGTCAATACATATTAAGGGGGCAAAATATAGCATATATGGCGAAAAAAATGACCTTTTTAAAATGAAAATCTAATTTTGTAACATAATTTGACATGGTATTCAGAAAACAATGTAACAATATCTTACCGTTTGCCCTTTCCTCTCTTTCCTTTTTTTTTCTTGGATGTGGAGCTTGGGGTATTGACCACCCCCCCTCCATCCCGCCCTACATCTGTACACATGTGCATGATACCGAGTAGAATCCGTTCCGCACTTACTTATATCGTTCTAGGTCAAGTTGATATGATTTATTTTTTATTAGGGATATGATATGATCGATATTTTAAAAGAGTTTCGGCTTACCACTTATCATGGGGGATGTCTGCATTATCAGTATCAATATTGAAAAGGAATTGCCTTGGCAAATTGAAACATTATACCATTCTTCATAATAACGAGACCTTTCTCCGAAAACCAATCTGCTGAGAAGTATAAGGGCCCCACCAGATATTTTACAGCTGCATTCTTCCACCACCCCTCCCCATCTCCGCCTTTCTGTCTAATTTTGTTTCTTTATCCATCTCTCGGACTCCCTCTCTCTGTCCCCCCCTCTCTATCTCCACCCCCAGGTCTCCACCTCTCTTTGTCTTTATCAGGTTCAATCTTCCAATTAGAATATTTGTATGATAGTAATGATGGATCACTTGAATGCATCATCTTACCCCCCCCTCCCTGAATTAAAAAAAATTAATGAATAAAATAAACAGATTATAGATCAATCTTCTTCCGCAACAGATGGGTTGCGAATGGGGAGTAGGATGTGAATGGGATTAGCTCCCTTATACTTAAAGGATTTTCAGTCACCTCCGTGTGTGAATGTTTAGAACACTAATCAGAGAACTACAGGAATCTAGAGAATATGCGAGAGAGCGTAGCGACTGAGTCAGAGAAGTGAAATGTTATATTATTATATACCCTACAACAATATACCACAAGAACTTGCAGTAAAATGGTGAAGGGGCTGTTGTGTGTAAAAGAGCGTAGCGACCGACCAATAAAGTATATACTTCATATTATTTGGGGGTCAAAATGACACGTGCAAACATCATCGTTCTCTTCGCTTGTCACCATCATTGCCTGTCTATCGCCAGAATAATCTTCAACACGTTAAACCTAGTAGGTCCATGGTTAAACACAATTGCAATCGTAAATATTATGTTGTCATGGATACAATCTGATTTATTGGGCGAATCACATGACATCAAAATGTGTGTGTATTACCAGGTATACTTGCTTATTTTTACGGAGGGGGGGGGGGGTGACCTGGGGATGATTTCCCTTTTTTCTCAATTTTTAAGAATTTGGGATATAATAATAATATTAATAGGCATTTGTATAGCACTATGATCTAGAAACAATCTATTCCGAGGCGCATTGTTGTTATTATTATAAAGTTACACGAACGTGCTTTTAATTTCACGCCTTCTTTTACCCCCCCCTTCTTCTCCCACCTATATAGTTATTTATTTATTATTTTTTTTTTTTCATCCTCTGCCACCTTTCCTGTGTCATCACCCTGTGTTTCGCTATCTTCTGATGGCAGTGTGGTGTGTATAGGGACTTCATGGACAATCACAGCGGAAGGGGGCACAAAATGAACAAAATACCCAGGGAAATTATTTGTGTCAATATTGTTTGTTTGACACTCCTGCCCCCCCTCCCCCCCCCAAAAAAAAAAAAAAAAAAAAAGGAAAGAGAGATATTCAGGTAAAAAAGTGCTATGGATTTTGAAAAAAAAATAATGTAAGGAAAGTAGACCCTGATTCATCTAGAAAATCGAGGGTATTTAATTCGGTGTTTTGAGATACGGGGGATAGTACACTGTTTAAACTAGAGGTGTTAAGAATAGACGTTTTGAAATGTTATGATGAAGAGGAATAATGTAAAAACTAGTGTGTTTGGAATAATACCACTCCATGTTTTGAAATGTTATGGTTGGAAGCTATACTTTTAAAACTTAAATATGGGTGCCGTTTTATAAGGACCCGTGGATATGGGTATGGCTTTGGGGTTATCAGTCACACGTCACCACGTTCGACTATGATCACCCCCTCCCCATCTCCTACTTCACGCGTGAAAACATGCTTTTGATATCTTCTTTGCATTTACACCAGATGAAGTTGCCGCTACGTTCTTAAAGTTCAGAAGAAACCGTCGGACGTGGCACCAACACTGTTTGATTTTCTCGAAAGATGTGAAATTTTTACGTGCGTGCTACGACCGCGCGATGTTATTGTGAAGTTTAAGCTGCGTGTGTGGTGTGACCACTAAGTTTATTCTGCGCGCAGAACCGGTCCATACGCTACAGTTCCCGCCGCGTTCTGACTACATCCAGCATTGCGCCACTTGCTTTGTCTCGTCGATTTGGACGTAGTGCCAACTGATGCCCCATTACACCAACGCTACGTCTATGCAGTTCTCTCCGCGTCAAAGAAAAAATGGCCATGGAGCGGTGAGAACTGCTACAGCGTACAGAGAGCGTAGCGAGAACTGTTGTTGACGTGGCATAGTCTGCATGATCTCCGGAGACCAATTTTCCGCCACGTGGAATTAAAACATGTCCAAAGTCCACGTAGCGGGAGCACCGTCTGAACAGTGCGTAGTAATGACGCAGTAAGGACCTACTAACAACTCCACCGACGTAGCATAGACGTAGAGAACACGGGAAGAACGTGGTAACAACTCTGTCCATATCTAATGTACTGTTACTGTGCGACGACTACGCAGTCATCACGTACAGCACTCTGCTGGATGTAGTCAGAACGTAGCGGGAACCGCTCCGACGCAGCATGGGCCGCTTTTGCGCGCAAAATAAACCGAGTGGGAACTTCATAAGAACCTGGCGCGGGCGTAGCATGCACTTGAGAATTTCACATTAAAAAAAAAATCAAATGAAGCTGGCTCCGGGTACTAGGTTTTCTTTGGAATTTCAACAACGTAACGGGAACTTCACCTGATGTATAGGATGTAGTGACAACTGAATGTGCGTGGCGGCCGCGCAGTAGACATGGACAGAGTTATTGCTCGTTCTTTCCGTTCCACGACGTCTATTCTACGTCGTTGGAGCTGTTAGTAGGTCCTAAGGAGGTACAGCAGAGTGCTGTACTTGTTGTACCTTCGTCTATGTGGACGTAGCGCCAACTTGGTGCGCGTGATGACTGCGTAGTCGTCGCGCAGTAGCAGTACATCAGACATGGACAGAGTTGTTACCACGTTCTTCCCGTGTTCTCTACGCCTATGCTACGTTGGTGGAGTTGTTAGTAGGTCCTTACTGCGTCATTACTACGCACTGTTCAGACGGCGCTCCCGCTACGTGGACTTTGGACATGTTTTAAGTCCACGTGGCGGAAAATTGGTCTCCGGAGATCATGCAGACTTTGCCACGTCAACAGCAGTTCTCGCTACGATCTCAGTACGGTGTAGCAGCTCCCGCTGCGTCATGACCATTTTCCGTTGACGTAGCGAGAACTACATGGACGTAGCGTTGGTGTAAAGAGGGTATTACACAGCAAAAATAATGAACATGTATGTAACCATTTTGTATTACTACCCGATATTGGCTCCATAGAGAAAAATACTCAACCATTTCTTGAATGTTGCCAATAGACCTCTATCTTCTTGGCTCCTTCTTACAAAGAGTTGCGATTGATCCAATCAATCGCAACTATGGAAAGCCAGCAAAGTCAACATATATGCAGCTGGTCGTATTCTTCAGTTTTGATTTTTGAATTTTGATGTAACTATTCAACCTTTTCAGGACCTTGATGTAAAACAGTGTTTTTATACTGATCTTGTGTTTTTCCTGAATAAATATATTTCAATAAATGAAATAAATATAAAATGCATGTTTATTTAAAAAAATTCTAGATATGATTGTATATCCATAAATTAATTGATTTCTTGACAATTTGGTGTAATCTCCTTTGTTTACATTTTGCAAATTTCCTGTAGAACAAATTATGACACTGATGGATTTCCATAGAGTTACGATGATTGGATCAATCGCAATTCTTTGTAAGACGGGGCCCTGATGTCCCTTACATGGCCTCATATTGATATGGACATGCATATGACAATCAATTTTCCTAATGTCACCAACAGATGGGCAAGGCGGGGGTCAGGAGTTAAGAGAGATAAAGTCAAGCACTCTCTCAAGCCTGTTTACAAGGCATACCCGCCGATAAAGGAAGCGAGCCGATTCGAACTTATCTATACCGATATAACATACTTAAAGCAAAGACGACCCGGCAGCCTGCATGGCATAACTGTACACCACTCTTGTCCTCAACTTCTCGAATCTGGCCAGATTCCTTTCCCACAATGCAACAATCTGAGCAGTGTAGTCTTGTGATATAGACCCACTTGAATTAAAACGCACTAAGTCACTGCTCAATAATTATATCAAATACCTCGATAATTATGTTACCATGCAAGTACCCAAACAAGTATTTCCCCCTCAAAACATTTAAGTTTCCCAATACGGATAAAATCATCGGCTCACTTTATTATCTGTATATATCATATAGTTATCTCAAAATGTATATTTTTAAGACTAGCGTTTTATAACACAGTCAATGAGACACCACACTAAGTTTTGGTCACTTCGATCCCCTATAGACGATTAATGTTGTCCATGCAACTTAGCAAATTTCGTTTTTTTCCAGATGGATCAAGGACTGATGTCAAACAAACTGACCAACTTGAAATCACATGATACCGAACAACCAACTATATGACGAGTAATTTTAATTTATTCTCACGTACTTTCCTCATAACTTCCACTATCAAATTTGCTATGAGCCAATCAGAATCAAGGATTTGATAGCGTATATACCACCAGTCAGTGAAGATGACAAGACTCCCCAATTATCAAAATGATACTCTAATTCTCAAATCATTTTTATTAATTCAGAGCGAGCGAAGCAAGCTGGATAAATCTGAAGAGTAAAGTAATTCCTGAAAAATATGTACAACACTTCAAAATTTTCACGTACAAATAAATGGATATATCTCATTTTCATTTGTAATGAATATTATTAAATATCATACAGATCAATAATTAATTTCTCTTTCGGCGTCCAATGCCTGTGGTGACCATATTGGAAAAATGCTTTTGATGGTGGATCTCTTAGTAGGACCTTTTGTCATTGGTTCAAGTTTGGCTGATGAATGCAAACATCTTTTGGCATGATTTCAAAAGCAGCATTTGGCAGAGTATTATTTCATTTCTTCTATGTTTAGCCTCGTTCACAAATGTAATGATAGCCGTGGGTGTTTATATTTTGTTTGATATTGTCTGTAACGGATGGTGAATATTTATGGTTTTATGATCTTTCATACCTGTAGAAATAAATTAGAAATAATGGAGAGTTGGAGGCACATTCTTTCGATTATCATCTTAAAGTTCTTATTCGTTGTTTGCCCCCCCCCCCCTTCTCTTGATTTCGTTGGCTCAGGGAAATTGTTATCTCACCACATTTCATGTTCGCCCATTTATGATGTAGGGTGTTTCTAGCCATTCTTCATTTCTTGTGTAAAAGCCAGCGGAGGAAACTTTTCTACTCTATTATATCATATACTAGTACACTAAAAAGTGATTAATCTATTTAATTGAACTGATTGATGATATTCCTCAAGGTTTACTTTAGCCATCGGAAGATATACTATAAATTCTAAATTTATGTCCCTTCCTCATAATGATTAAAGAATCACTATAATATCCGGAATAAGAATATTGCATTAACCGAATATCCGGTTTCATATCGCAGCCATACAAATTAAGGTGAACCCAATATACAATTATAAAATTAGGAAGAAACCGGCATTCAATGAATTAACCATAAAGGTTAAATCAAATAAAATAGTTGGATTCAAACACTTCCGCAAAATATGTAGGCAATTCATGATAATGTGGTTGGCAAACATCGTTTTCTGCTCGCCGACGCTTCTGTATTAAAAACAAAACAAGTTTATCTATCGTTTTGCTGTAGACGCTTACCAAAGGTTTATGTTCGTGATAAACCAGTGAGATTTATGAATAGCACGAGAACATAAAAAAATAGATAGTTGCGTCAGTCATGTAGTATCATACCGATGTCATCAAAAAGACAGAAGTGTTTATTGCTTGTTCACTGACTGATTGAAGAGACTGAGAACACACTGTGAAAACACTGGGAATATACTCACTGCACACACTGTGAACACACTGAATACACATTGTGAACACACTGAATACATTGCGTTCTTTCCACCAGAGCTAGCTTTCCATCTCTCTCCCTCTTTCTGTTTATCTCCTTTTATCTGTATACCATGATGCATTTTGAAATGGCATTGCGTCATGAGATGGTATTTAGCTTCGTCTCAATTTGTGATTATGATACAAATTAGGTCATATGGATTATTGAAATGCTAAACGTAGATGTAAATAGCATAATATGAAAGTAAAATTTGTATCAAATATGCCGAGTTAACGCGAAAAATCACGGCGTTGCATGGGAGCATAATATGGTGATCTCTGTCACCAAACATTAAAAATGTGTCTGTTATTTTTATTGTGTTGCGTCAGGAGATGGTTCTTAGCTTCGTCTCAAATTGTGATTATGATACGAATTAGGTCGAGTGGATTAGTGAAATGCTACACGTAGATTTACAATAGCATATATCCTGAAAAGCAGAATTTGTATCAAATATGCCGAGTTAACGCGAAAGATCACGGCATCGCATGGGAGCATTATTTAGTGATCTCTGTCACCAAACATTTAAAATGTTGTAATTTTGCTTGTTATATTTGGAGATTTTCTATATTTTTGTAATTAAAATACATTTCTTAACGGGAAGTGGCATTCATTATTCTTTAGAAAAGCTTTGAATTATAGTCTGAGATAATACAGTCACGATAGCGAAAAGCTCATCAGCGAAGGTTCAATGGTGGATTTATTATTGCGTTCTAAAACGATTAACTGCGCAGAAAGAGCCTTCGTCTGCCGAATGCATAAACACAGTTGAAGCAACAAATGCGCGCCTGTCGATGGACAGAGAAAGAAAACAAATTAAAACGATACCATACCGACCAATCAACGCGCACGTACAGGTGCTGCCGTCTGCCCGAGAGCCATCAGAACAAAATAAGGTGCAACATTGTGGCAAAGGTGTATAGGGAATAATTTGATTGAATTAAATGTAATCGTACGGGTAATGAACTAAGCGAAAGGGACGCGTCATGTATGATGAACATAATTTTATTTTGCTTCGTGTAGCGTTGGAGGACGCAAGGTTGAATTTGGACCAATCAAACATAGGTCAAAGTGAAAAAAAAATAGAGAACATTAAAAGTACACAATTAAATATGTATCCAACACAAGATGAGATGGATTGATGGATAGCATCACATTTGGAAACATTCCCTCATAACCCCTGAAAAAAAAATGTAAAGAAGACAATGAGGAGGCGCGATAGCTAACTCGGTTGGGCGGGGGTTTCGTATTCCGGTGACCCGGGTTCGATTCCCAATTAGTGCGCTATAGTGCCCTATGGTAAGGCATTTAAATCCTCATTACCAGGTCCCTCGGAGAGGATCTCAAGCCGTCGATCCTCTGGTTGCTTGCTTACAAGCATTCATACTTTCTTGGCAATCAGGTAAAAAAAACCACTACCATTTACAATGACAACCACAAACTGACCATAACCAACAGGGTGATTTGAGCGTCACGTGATGGGGCAAAGGGGCCTATCACCTCTTACAATTATTTTTCACATTATCAAAACAAAGCGGAATAAGAAAAAAATATTGACTGAAAAGGAGAGAAAAGTATGGGAGAGAAAGACCTGGGGCCTGTTTCAAAAAGAATCACAACTGTTGTAACTTTGCCATTATATGGCAACTTCCATGGCAACAGGGCTCAGCAGCCAATCATAATCAAGGTTACCATGGTAGTTGCCGTAATGGCAAAGTTATAACAGTTGTAACTCTTTATGAAACGGGCCCCTGGTCCAATTTTCACCCCCCCCCCTTTCTCCCCCCCCCTCTCTCTCTCTCTCTTTCTCGTCCACTCTCTCCCCCTCACCATCTCTCTAGAATTGTTTAAGTGAGTCTGATTGAAGCTAATGAATCGAAACGCAGCTTACACGGTTAATGAAGGCTACACCACTAGGCCAACCAGGTAATAGCCCCATCAATTACCGTCTGTGTGAGTTACACAGACGTGTTCCAATCCTCTAGCTTACTTCAGCCCAAGTCGGTGATCTGAAATTATAAGCTGTGGCGAAATGACGATTGTACACTAAAAGAAACCCTTAAAAGGAATTGGAAATGTTTACTAAATACTGGGATCATGTTGTAATAATTGTATTTATGTTTTAGGGCCTCCAAAGACATTGGAGCAACCCTACCCATAGAAGAATTATGAATGCATGAATAAACAAAGCTGATGCACCGCCTTCGTTTTTTGGGGTGAATATTATTACAAATATGACTGTATACACACTCTCGATCCATGGAGTATTCTTTCCTGTATGGGGGAGGGGTCGTCAGACCCCCCCCCCACTTTATCAATAAGTGTGTACAAAAAATAAAAAATGACCATATGACTGTGTTTTTGCATGGAAGCCCCCCCCCCCCCCCATTTCCAGCCCATCCCCACTTCCGTCCCACCCTACTTTCAAAACTTGTATGCCGTATATGAGAATAATAATAATCATCTTTATCGCCGTTGAAACTTTTGAAACTTTTTAACAGTATACATTATAAGAAAGAGCATTACTCTACTGAAAAAAAAACTCACGCAATTAAGGAACCTAGCTATGGAACAATTTTAATACGCTCGTCCTGGACGGTCCCGAGATGTAGCTGAGGGTATGTGGACCGTTTGGCAAGAACCCAGTGCATGGAGTTAGACCGGTCACTATTAGTGAAATCACACGATACACTTTTAAAGAAAGCCAAATCATAATTGATACTTTGCTTACATCACTTTAAAAAGATGTTATGATAAGAATTTTCGAATGGTTAAAATACTTTTTATACTCTTCTATTTTGCCAACAATGAATATGAAGGATGTGAGCTGCAGAACTTAGGGGATTTTTTTAACATCAAGGTAACAAAGTATTGAAATAAAGATCATAACTTGTAATGAAAATTGTTATCTTCCCAACACTGGTGTACAGATGGGAGGGGGGGCTCTAAAAAATACGACCAAGAAAATAGAAGGAAAGGGAAAGAAACGGAAAGAGAAAAGGGTGAAATTAATGTTATTTTCTTAATGTTATTTCCAAATCTAGCACAAAATTGGCCTTTTGTAATAAAAATGTCGAAGTTTTTTCCTCGCTCGCTCGCAAATTTTTGTCTCATTACGCCACTGCTTCCCATTTCCATGTAATTTCTGTTTTTTTTTTTCTGATTAATTTTCCATTTATTCATTATTCCAGATTTCAATCATATCGCCCAATTATGTGAACACGGGTACAGCCAACAAGTTCCGGCGGAATGCCTACTCTCTGCACGACGCCTTTATTCGCTGCGGGAAACCGGTTAAACAGATTTGCACCCAATTCTCTTCCGGCAAAGCGCCGCGCCATTGCCCCCCGATCATGACCTAATTTCACCGCCCGTAAGCCCGTGAGTTTCCTAGGAATCCAAGTTATCCAACCATTCATTTTCTTATGTTTATAGTAAACTTGAAAGCAAATAAGAAATTAATAAATTAATATTGTGTTTTAAGGTGTCGTCGGCTTGGCATACCAATGCAATGACCGATCGATGACCAGAATCAAGGCATGGGTGTGAAGGTACACCACAGTGGGTTGGGAAGAAGGAGGAGGAGAAAAGGAAGAAGAAGAACAAGAAAAAGAAGAAGAAGAATGAGAAGAGGAGGAAGAAGAAGGAGGAGAAGAAGAAGAAGAAGAAGACGACGAAAAAGAAGAAGGATGAGGAGGAGGCGAAGTGGGAAAGTAAAAGTAAATGGTGGTGAGGATGAGTAAAACAAAAAAAGTTAAACATGAAACAGATGAAAGGATGGATAGGTAGATAAATAAATTGAGAGATGGATAATATGATAGGAGAGAGATAGAAAGAACAAATTAGTGGAGAGGCATAGGCAATACGATGAGGTGAGAAATCGTAAAAAAGTAGACAGGGAGAAAGTAATAGAGTGTAATTCTAAAAGATAAATTAAAGGAGAGAAGCCATGAATAATTTTCAAAATAAAATCCTTTTTTTTTTAATATTAATACGTTTCTTAAATTCCCGTCCATACCTTTACAGAAGAAAAACAGAAACAGAAAGCAACACACGGGCCTGCCAATGTCAGCCATACCGTCAGCAATATAAAATAGTTACCATATTGTTTTTATTTTTTGCTACCAGCGTTTGAATTATCTCGTTTCATATCTTGAAAAAGAGGCGAAATAGTGACATTTAGAGTGTATATACGCCCACATGTTTTTTATTAGCCTATAAACCGAATATGTCTAATGGGTTCGATGATAGATTCGTGATAAAGCATGGTATAGACTAAAGAAATATAAGAAACATGAAACATTCAATCTACCAACCTATCGTATTCTTATTTGAATTATGAGGAAAATCCACTGTCTTTTTTTAAAATATTGTTTTACAACCAATCATGTTCCGGATGCGTATTGTTTTTTTACACCCCATTAAATGACGCATCCCAAAATCCGTGTGTGTGTGTGGGAGTGGGTGTGTGTGTAATATATGGCTTTTTTTTTTTTGCAGACATGTATAAATCAGATATGATTATTAAGGTCTGGTACCGACCATTAAAGTACGCCTAGCAATTAGACTGCGAGAATTAATGTCAAAATTTATGCATGATTCGTCATCATAATAATTATAATTATTTAATCATGAAGGGTAGTCACTTCAGCTGTATGCTGTTTTTTCTAATGGGCCTTGCATAACATAATATGTTATTTATTACCTTTCTCTATTCTCATACGAGCGCCTGACAAGAAGACAGAAGGTCCCATTATTAAAGTCCTTGATATGACTCGGCCGGGATCGAACCCACGACCTCCCGTCAATGAGGCGAGCGCTCTTCCACTGAGCCACCATGCCCGGTTGAACTGAAATGCCTATTAGATTTGGTAAATCCCCAATAATTAATGTCACTTCTTTAATTTCTTACTAGATCATATTAATTTTTATACCTTAAACCAATCATAATCCGAAAGATATGAAAGGAATATGTGTTTTATTATATATTAGAATTTTGTGATCGGATAGTATGATTTATTGCATAAAGAGTACCAGTGGAAAACGGTTCAATACCCACTACGTCGTCTTCTGTCTCTTTGGTGATTCGGAGCTGATGTGATGTCTTTTGTTTCTCCAAACAAAAAACAAATATAATTGAGTCACAATAATTACAGTTTTTGTTTTAGATCGTTATTTTTTTTGTAATACCGAATTTGCACTCTTCTTGATTTATATGGTCGTTGGGAATTTATGTTCATCATCGAAAGTGAATGAGGAAGAGTTCTCTGAACTTGGTTATTTTGGTGAACACTTCACCGATTGCATTTATCGTCTTGTCGTTTGGTTTCCCTCACAATTTTGGCAAGTTGCCTGAATGAGATGCGATATAGGTGTCACTAAATGTTGTGTTGACACGTTGTTTGCTGGATACATGTATTATAAACCATATCATTTTTTTGCCATCCATGTTGTATTTTGTCCATTGCTGTTTAGTTTGTAAACAATATTTGGTTCCCACTCCCACTCTATCGTTACCATGGCGATCTAAACTTCGGTCTCCATATTACTATGGCGGGGCAGAATGGGTACACGGGCACTGAGTCCTTTCCGTATACTGGATAACGAGGACTTGGGGGTCAATCATTGGAACACGAACATTCTGTCACACTTTGAAAACGGGAAAGTCATTGACTCGTCCTCCACTTTTAGTTAATTTGTTTATTTCAATCATAGCACCATAAAATGAGGACACAATGAAACAATCATAATTCAAGATATGATCTGATGATGAAAATGGAGATAAAAATGAAAGTTGAAAACAAAATAACTTGATAAACATAGTTCCCTAAACTAGGAAAAAACATGACAAAATCACATCGCTGTATAGTACATAATTGTTTACATAAGTAAATACATAACTATACATAATGACGTCTCTTTACAAAATAACAATTACGTAATCTTTTTCTGAGCCTCATGCATCAGGATATATTATATCAGTAAATATTCTTTTCACCCTACATAATTATGTAGCATTTTCTCTTTGCTAGGTTTGGCAAGCTAACGTTCCTGCTCTACAAGAATTAGTTAATTCATTTCCATTCAAAGCAGATATTTAATACGAATTATTATGTCATTCGTTGGGCGCCAATTATCTAGTTGCTTATTCAATGACCCACTATATATCATCCCAGCTTTAGAGATGATTCTAGCATAAATTATATGCGGCGCCTATTATTGAGTTGTCTATTCAATGGTTGTCCATTATATATCCTATATCACCCTGGCTCAAGTAATTAATCCTACCTGGTACCCATTAACCCCACCTGGGTTCAGTGAAGGAAATTACGCCACGCCTGGGATTCGAGTCCACGGCCCTCGGTTTCAAAGTCCGGAGACTAATCCACAGGGCCACAACACTGTGCCGTAGAAAGAATAGATATTATAGATTAATGATCGAATGCATAGGCATAACGTAAATGCACACATTAAAAATATAGCAAAACAGATACTGATACGTCTTCCACGATACAAGCATGACAAAAGGAGAATAATGTTAAGAATCAGGAGCCGATCGGGGGTGGGGGGGGGGGGTACATCCCCCCGGCCAAAAGTTGTACATAAATAGCACCATGGACCGTATATACCACTAATCCCCCTCCCTGGAAGTGAGGATGAGAATAGAACCCATAAGATAATTCTTTTTTTTTTGCTTGCCGCATAGATGTCGGAGAGAAAGAGTAACATATATTTTGAATGTTTTTGTTCTTTAAATACATTTTTCTGTACCCCTCCCCTCAATTTTGAAGTCTTTGACCTGCCCCTGCATCTGGTTGCTCCGCTCCAAACTCCCCCGATCCTTTAAAATAGTTCCTAGCCCGTTGCCATTTCTCACACCATCTCTCACATTCGAAACTATCTGGGATAAACAAGAAAATAGACTCAAGAGCATTGTCATAACAAGTTGGTTCGACAAAAAACAAAGGCCTTTTCCGTCAAACAAACAATTCTTGTCTACACAGTGATGTGATGGTCTAAACAATGCTCTTTTTCATTCGCAAAAAGACATAAAACTCCCCCAAATTCCCAGATGATTCATCCAGTCAAAATATATTTTCTCAACTTTCTGACCCGTTTGCCTTTGTGTTACCCTGGTAACCAGCTATTGTGTTTATAAATGTGACGTCATAACACCGACCTGACGTCATTTTGAATAGGACATGATGCAGGGAAACGATGATAGGACACGTTTTTACATTTTCCATCCCACTTCTCATAATCTTTTTTTCAGTTCGCTCAATCAAAGTTAACTCATGTGTGGAGATAACAGAACTCATAGATGTGAGTTGCTTTGTTTTGTTAAATTTATATTATCTTTTCTTTCCTGTTCGATTACGTATTTTGTCGCCGGTTGTTTTTATCATTGGAATGTAAACACAAAGTGCGAAAATAATCATTAAAAAAAATAAGTTTCAGTTCATGTGACAAAAAACAACAACAAGAGGAATGACGTTAGATTTCAGTTCGTCTCTGTGATCTTTACACTTACAAATATTAATGATAATCCACTCTTTCGATTAACCTCCTCCAGAAAGGCTTTATTCTCCATTTTCTCCTCGCTCTCTTGATCATGTTGATCTTCGGGACCCCGTTACATAAGCCTAGCGATTGATCGTGAAACAGATTTCTACGATTGATTTCATTGATTATTGTGTATGATGAACGTAAAAATCAACCAGGGCTCCGTAACACAAAGCATAACGATTGATCGTACGCTTTGATTTTTAAGATTGATTGTACATGTAGTCAATGCAATCAATCGTGAAAATTTGTTCTACAATCATCGCTAAGCTTTGTGTTACGGGCTCCAGGGATCCATAACACAAAGATTAGCGATCAATCGCTAAATGGACTGGCCAATCTAGATCAATGTTACACGCGCATTTGGTTTAAGATATTGACCAGGAACCAATCAGTGTGGTTCTTTCATATTTGCAATTCATCGCAAACCTTTGTGTTACGGAGCCCATATAATCAATCGCTAAGCCTTGTGTTACGGGGTGCAGGTGGTACGTAATCATGACAATAGGTGTGATGAAGAAAGTCGTGGCTTAAGAAGAGCTTAATATGGACATTTGGAAATGTAGATTGTCTTTTCAAAACAATAACGAGAAATTAGAATTGCATTCAAGTTATATGTATATTTGGCGTGTCCATTAGCATGATTATACTGCTTCTACTCCCGCCATAAAACAACGCAGTATATGCATTGAGAGTTATTTTTTTGTCCCATTTACATAATGAATTACACATTACTCAGTTTATGACTGCATGTAAAGAAGTGAGTTTTTATTAGCTTTATGGACATGGTACATGATTTGATATCTTTTCATCAGGTATACCAGATGTACAAATACATATATATATATATATATATATATATATTATACTGCTGAATGGGACCACAATAGTATACATACAATAATATTCATATAAAATTCTCACATTCGGCTTCTTTAGGGGGGGGGGGGGTTAAATTCTAATGTTTTATTGTTTAGATTGTAAGAAAGGTGTTTGTTTTGGGTTAATCCGCATGCGTACAAATCTATTGTATGCTCTTGATTACTATGTAAAGCATTTTGTGACTTACAATGCTAGCCTGTTCAAATAAAACAAGAAATAAATGAATGGTAAATAAATATGAATTTGCATTTTGGCCATCAGCGTCCCTGTAGCTGTTATAGCAATTATTTTCAGTAGAGTATTGAAAAGCACTTGATATTGTATGCCATTTGGTTTTTTTTTCGAATGTTCTGTCTGATCTGGCACTCGGTGAAAGTTGCGTACGGTGAACACACAATACTGCGCCGAGAGTTACGATTTGCTAAACGCTGATTGGTGAATTAAAGTACCACGTTGACTCAGCAGTCGGCCAATCATCTGTTTTTCTCGTCCGAGTAAGAGGCGCCACACGTAAGCTTTGTGCTCGCTGATTGTCAATACACAGCGCGTATGCTATGTGTATGGGGACCGTCTGTGTATAGTACTGCTCGTGATTTACCTAATAATGCACTCGTTTCAGCAAGGATCACACAGAAGTTGCGTTTAATTAATAAAACCACCCATATCCCTGGTGTAACTTTGCGACCAGTAATGCTCGGTGCCATAAGTGCAAAATGACAGTAATCGATTTAAAAGATTATATCACATATATCACATCAAACACTAATCAAGGTCTAGGTCGTTTCTGTTTAAATGTAAACCTACACCACCAATGTTTTCACAGGTGAGAGAACGCGAGCCTGGATTAATCGCTTGGCAATCAAACGTCCACTTAATATAATTCATCAACCATTGAAATTATCTGTTATCGGTGTGCCTTACCGAGAATAATGCTCATTTCCTCGTTCAAGGAAAGCGATATTGGATTCATATTTCATTGTTCTGTCCTCACCTCTCTTAAGCCCATTACTTCAACTGATAACTCGGGAAGAGAGGATAGGAAGCAGCTGAGAAAACCCAAGCGGTATCATATCGGCTGATGTAGACTTGAAGCGACAAGGGCGACCTGGATGGTTGAAGGGGAGGAGGAGAGAAAGAGAGAGAGACACGCAGAAAGAGATGGGAGGGGATACGAGGGGGACATGGGAGGGGCAGGGAGATGAGGAGAGAGAGAGGGGTGAGGAAGAGATAGAGAAAGAGGGAGTGGGAGAGAAAGAGAGATGCGATCTGATGAGGTCAGTAAGCGGTTACCGTCAACGATATGAAATTAATATTTGGTTTCATATATCCCCGACCCCCTGATTATCTGTGTCGTTTTCCTCTATCTCTCTCCCCCTTATATTCCATTACACAATACCGATTTTCTTTCTTTCTCTCTCTCTCTCTCTCTTCTCATCTCCTTCTTTTGCCAGTCGTATATTTTGCTTTTTTTAAGCAAACATTTTTCCTTTCCGTTTCTTTTCTATTTTCTATATTTATTACCCTTTCCTAATCCTTATTCTTCCTTGTTTTTGCAGTGGATCGTATCGAACCATTTCCATGAATGTGCGGGATACTTAGCCCTATCACTTCTTCCAACATTATAATTTTTCCTTATTTCTGTTATTTTTTGTTGTATTTTCCATCTCCTTTGATATTATCTACCCCCTTCTCTCTCTCTCTCTCTCTTCATTTTCCTGTTTTATAGTGTGTTCGTGTTGTATTTTATCCATTCTCTCACGCTTTGCCCCCCATATCCCTATCGACCTTAATCAATCTTCCCGTTTTCCCCGCTTTTCTCCTTATTCATCTAAGCCCCCCCCCCATGCACACCCACCCTCTTACATCATAACCCCCTCCCCCACAACACACCCCATACGCTCACACCCTTCTCCCTATCTCTGTCCCCTTCAAACCATCTCTCTCACACACATACACACCCTCACACCCTTGCACACCTTTGCCCTTCTTCTTCTCCGCGTCTCACACCCTGACAACCCTCTCCCAAACACACGCACACGCCCATACCCGCCCACCCATCTGCTTTTCCCCTCTGCCTCTCTCTCTCTCTCTCTCTCTCTCCTTCAAACCATCTCTCTCACACATACACACAACCCCCCGCACACACACACAATTGCCCCTCTCCCTCTCTTTCTCCCACTCTCCCTGACCATACCAACCCTCTCACCCCCCCCACCACTCCTTCACCTCTATTCCCATATCTACAATGTACTTTAAGTGCACCCCACGGCTCAAATTGGTGGCAATCATGCTCGCGATGGACGTCCAACGGCGCGTGGTGCCAGCAAGCTATCCGACCAACCGTGTATGACTGCTTGAAACTTTGACAAGTTTGCACATTGAAAAGAATAGAAATAAAATATTTTTTCGATATCGCTGTTCAATACTTTCCTGAAGCAAAAATAATTGTTACTTGATTAAAAACAATATACGTTTACTTAAAAAAAAATCGTAGGGCAGGATTTATTTTCCAATAGAATGGTTCTTTCCAAAGTCATGTACCTCGATACAGTATTATTAGGTTCATGTATTCGGGGAAAAACATTCAGTAGGAAAAATATATCCTGCTCCATGATTTTTTTTCTTTCTATTTGTATTAAAAATGTTGAAGGGTGTTTGGTGGATCATTCCAAGTGTGTAGTTTTTCTTTTTTTTCTAGGATTACCTCTCCTTAAAAAGAGATTTGTCATAGTCTGAAACTGAATACACTCTGCAGTGTTATAATTTCACGTAAATTCTGTGAAATTCGAATACAGTTCCTCCTTTTTTGTCCATTCACTTTAAAAACTAGATGTACCCCTATTTTGAAAGTTTGAATATGCATTTGATATGCAAATGAGTGACCAATGGGAAGTTAGATTTCAGATAAGATTTGTTTTATCTATTGAACTATTTCCTTATTACAGCGACACCCAGGAAACTGACTCCGAATCGATCAATGGTATGCCATTGGTGATAACGTAGTAGTATTTGTCGTCTAGAGTTGGGTTCGACAGTGTGACTGTACTCTCTAAATGCAAAGGAGCTAATCTGGTCCCTAATCAGTCGCAATGGAGCGAGAGTTCAATCCTTCAAGAGCGAACCTCCATCTTTTTTTGAGTGAAAATGCGCATGTTTTTCTTTTAATCCCCCCCCCCCAGGGCAAAACTCACTCTTTGCAAGACCGAAACCTCACTCCATCAGGACCGGTCCATCATCTTACTCTCATCGTGTAGGGGTGTGATTGGAGACCAGGTTAGCTCTCTTTAGAGAGTATTACGCTCAGTACGACATTTGTATTCATTTATCCGGAAGAAGATGGTTTCCATTCGGTTAAATCTGATTTGGTTTGCTTTCCGCATTTTCCCCCACAATGATTCAAAGTTGGAAACAAAATACAAAAGATTGATGATAATTGGAGAAAATTGCATTTATTAAATCTACAAATTTAGACATTGCTTGCTCACCTTCTTATTGAGAATAACCAATGATAAAAGCGAAGTCAAAATTAGAAATACGGAAACAATCGTCTTAAGATCTATCTACTTCAAATTTATTTGAAAAGCTTTGATTAGTATGTGTTTTGTATGAACAACAATACTGATTTGGCATTGAAATTCGAAGGGTTCACTTTTACTCCTTTTTAAGTTTTAAATGGATGATTTTATTTCTTTAAAATTTCGATCAATGACGATCATCAAGAGCCCGCGACATACGCACAGCTGGGTTTTCAGCTGATAACTTGCAGTGCTCAGTTTATTGGCTACCGTCCGTTCGCTTCATTTTATCCACCCTCGGAGAGAGCGCGCCAAGAGTGTGTCATTCATCGTGTCGTTTGCTTCTAGCCAGCCTACGATATTTGATGAGCTCCACTGTGTCTGCATTTGAACCTTTAGCGTGTCATTTGGACAGCGTTCGTAACATCCAACACTTGATTTATTTTTTTTAACAGTACATGATTCAACTCAACTTAAAATGGAATCGCCCTGACGTACTTTTCCCCTACTTCTTAAATTTGTTTGTGAGAATCATCGCTCGAGTTCTCCACTTCACATAGCTTGAGAATAACGTTTGAGGACAGCGGACAGGAAAGTTTGTTCAAACCTCAAGTTTGGAACTATAACTTAACTCAACTGATCTTCCGGGTTAACTGTTAAAGGAAGTCTTCAATATCTATCTGTCAAAATGATGCCCAGGAACGTCCCGTACGTTAGTAGCGTCGTGGATACCTCGATCACCGACCCGAGCATGGGTGATCATCCTCTCTCAAGGGTCTCCGCGGATTCCACCCTGACGTCGAACAACTTTTTCGACTACTCTTTCCTCCCGGAAAACTTTACCATCGACTACGGTGCAAGCAGTTCCTACCTATCATGGTGGAATCAGACTCCGGGATTCCAATGCGAGATATTCCCTCAGACAGTCAGTACCAAGACTTTCCTCAGCGTCATCTTCGCCCTCGTCACCGTGGTCTGCGGCCCCGGTAACTGCCTCCTGTGCTTCCTCATCGCCCGACACAAGCGACTTCGAAGCGTCACCAACCTCCTAATCGCAAACCTAGCCGTCTCGGACGCCTTGGTCGCTCTCATCTGCGCGCCATTTTCCTTACAATATTACCTCGTCCAGAACTGGGTCCTACCCGACTTTATGTGCCCGGTGATGGCGACGACCAAGAACGTTTCTCTCTACGTCTCTGTCAACACCTTACTGGTAATTGCGGTCGACAGGTAAGTTTATGACACATCCACCGTTTCCCCGTAGACTATACATTGACTCACTTATGCTTCCCGTACACCTCTCAATTTTCGGCTGTAATATGAACCAATTTCCCCCGTAAAACCCATTTTTGGCCTTTCATTACTTCCCAAAGTTAAGTGTAACACACGCTAGTCCATTTTTAAACTCGAAGGATAAGTATCGAAAGTCAAGGCCTCAACAAGTTGAGCTCTTCATCGTTTCTTTGACAGAAAATGGTATAATTCCCCTTAAGTATTTATGATGTTTATGTTTATAGTTTCTGGGTCACTTTGTATTTCAATGTTGAGCTGTGACTGCGTACTGCACCGTTTAATGTGTTCTGCAGGTACATTTATGTAAGACTGATGATTTTGTATTTTAATATTGATATCATCGCATAGTGATCGACGCTCTCCTCTCTCTCACACACAGATAAAAACAAACTGCATCTGTTTTTTTATGAAATCGATTGAAATCACTATGATTTATATAAATATTTTGTCAAATGTACTGCAAAATTTCTAATTTTCAGTCTTAACATACACGATTTTTCCTCCGTGTCAAGCAATTATTCCCTTGCCTGGCATAGACTATAATGTATTCCACCATCATAATTTTACTCTGCTATGCCTACTCATATAGGCCTACCACGCGCAAAGAACTTTTTAAAAGCTCTCGGTGATAATGATTTAAGAACCTATACTTAACGATGTCTGAGCCGTGATCCAAGTTCAGGGCTTCGTTTCACGGAGCAACTTGTCATTAATTTTCCACCCACAGCTGTTATAAGCTGTTGAAATCAGTGCATCTGATTGGTTAAGAACAATTTGAGAGTTGGAATTAGTGACAAGATGCTTCATTCAGCCCTCCCCAGGAGCAAACTCCGTCGACAAGGGGGTGAAGCGAAGGAATGAGGGGTGAGAGTGTTGAAAAGTAGGTAGCTCCCTCCAATCCTAGTTAGGAGAACAACCGATTAAGGGTGGATCTTCTGGGTTAGGTCGGGGATTCTCAGGTCACATCAAAGATTTCTCGAGGAAAGAAGTTAGTGGCAAGTCGCACGAAGTAGCGCATTAAGTATTATTTGATATGGTTGTGTTTAAAGTCTTCAACATTTCCACACCCTATTCCCCGATCCCAGTGGTGCTATGTGCAAAGGATTGATATTATATGAACGATCGAGGCGAAATATACGTTTTCATACATGACTAGATCATGTAGATTATGTATGCGAATGGAATATGATAAGCAACACGGCGGGTGTTCTATGAACACAACACAAATGTGAATCCCCTTTTTCAAAAATACATTTTCTGTAAAATAGTTTAAGAGGGGTGAACCTTTCCTAAGTGAGTGCCTGTGCATATTAAGGATAATTGATTTCAGTATGAGTTAGTAAAACATACATGGGGTGATTATCAAAATCATAATTTTGGTTGATTTTGTCATGCGGATTTTTAATGGTTTTGGAGATATCTAAAGCAAAATCGCGATGCGTGTGATAAAGAACAGTTTAGAAAATATAAAAGAAACCGGACATGGTGGCTCAGTGGTAGAGTGCCCGCCTCATGAACGGGAGGTCGTGGGTTCGATCCCCGGCCGAGTCATACCTATAACTTCAAAACATGAGACCTTCTACCCCCTTTTTTGTGCGCTAGTGCCCTTTGGTAAGGCATTCATCCTCATTACCACATGTACCAGGTCTCTCGGAGAGGACCTTAAGCTGTCGTCGGTCCTCTGATTGCTTGCTTACAAGCATTCATCCTTTCTTAGCAATCAGGTGAAAAATCAAAACCAATCGCCAGACGCTTGACGTTTTAGAATGGAGAGGGCTAATAATAACATTATGTTATGCAGGGCCCGCTGAGCTGAGGGAACAGTTCATTAGAGCTGAAATGGCTACCCCGGGTAAATAAGATAAATACGAATTATTGTTATTAGACAACGAATCAGCAGCATTCAAGAAATGAGGAGTGGTGGAAATCAGTTAGCCCAACCCTTCTCTGGTACCACCTAACATTAGAGATAAACATGATGAAGAGAGCTCAGGGTATGAAGACAAATAACGGTCAGAGTTCAGAAGTGCAAGAAGGGTTTGGGTGAGATATCGTTCCGCAGACACTTCTTCAAGTCATTGACAGCAGGCCGTATCTTTATGATATCACTGACATTCTCGTTCTTCAAAGTATTCATCGTTGTGTCCGTTGTCGAACTCATTTGGGTGATTTAAAGTTCGGTGTTAACTTCAGATTCAAGTTTGATCCATCTCAACCATCATCAAAGATTCCACATAATACAATAATAAACACAATGATGGTTTGGGGAACCCAGAAAAAGTAGAGTTTATGAAAAAAAGGGGTCATCAAGTTGAAAGTCATAATTATGAAAGAATTCAAGAAAATGTTTTCTACAAGACCATGACGCTGTTGCATTAAACTTTTGCCATAAAAACCCAATCAATTAAAATGTATGTCATTGACACGTAAAAAAACAGTTTAAAAAACTGCTGTGGCAACAAAATTGCCAGAGTCTTTCTTCTGTGCAACAGCCCCCATTATGTAGGAATATGTCGGGCAAAGTAACGTTCAGGTTAATGTGGTTAAATGAAAGCGAGTGACTTGAGCGACTGAGCGAGAGTTTTTTTTTCTTCTTTAAATGGGAAACAATAGCCATTAGTTGCATTCAAAGACGAATCCGTGACTCAATCATGATATCAGGTATTTGGTGATATAAAAATCATATCGTTTCTGAAGAAGTTGGGGCTGTTTGTATATAGGCCATCCCCTTCCCTGAAAAGTGGGGGAACTACACCCCCCTCCCCCGCCCCGCCTTGATATACGCCAATGAGGAAACAGTGGAAGAAGGTGAGGAAAGAAATAGCAGGGGAAATTTTTAAGTATTAAAGTAATACTTAAAAATTTCACCATCTCCCTGCTAAAACCTTTATCGATCGAGCTAAAACCAAACTCTGACTGAGAAAAATCGCCCGATATAAAAGTTTGCTTTAACTTTATCCATGGACTTACGGTTGTGAGTCCCGGCTTTAGACGAGAGATATCAACTGCATGGTTTAAATAGAAAAAAAAGATCATCAATAATCAATACCGAGAGGGGTTATCTACTTTTTCATGTGAGAAAGGGATTCTGTGCTTGGAGCGTAACCCGTAGCAACCGGTATTATTGATTTGATAAAAAGAAATGGAAAGCTTCGAGATGGTATGGCTCACCAAGAACACTCTTAAAAACGTTGGGCAACATACGGTCCACACAACAATTGGTTAAAACTTTATCAAATTCTGAGTAGCTTTAAACCAATAATGTGTGCTTTTGGTGAAAACTACACAGTATTGGTTGAAAACTACCCAGAGTTGGATAATGTTTTAACCAATTGTTGTGTGGACCGTATGTTGCCCAACGTTTTTAAGAGTGAAGGGGATGAATAAAATCCGATGAATGCATTTTCCGAGATTTTAAACCTTGAATTTTTTGAATGGCTACCATCGTGACCACGACATGCACGATGGCCCTCCTTTTAAATTATCTATTTGGAATTATTTTCTCCTTGTCTCCCCACCTTTATTTTCCCCCTTTATAATGATGGGATTCCTTGAGTTATTACATAACTCGAACTTAATTCTCTCATGGATTGTAGGTTTAAATTAGGAATACAAAAGAGAAATAATGTTGATGGAGTTTGTGAAAGATGGATTTACCTTCTTTCAGATCGATTGAATACTGATAATTCTCATTGAAATATTCTAATCGAGGTGGATTCGTTAGAACATTTCCATCTCTTTAAACAGGAACCTGTCAAAGGCTTTACGTCAATAAAGCATACCTTGACTCAAAGGTGTTTAGTAAATAACCATGATCTTTCGAAGATTGATAATCATTCATGATTTCTTAGCATTCAAATAACAAAAGAAAAACTCACCACCCTCACCAAACCATGTATTGCGTTGCTCTTTGCGGTCGTGTTCTTAGGATCCACAACCATCATGACCATAGTAAAGATGATGATGATTATATTGATAATAATGAAAATGATAATAATAACAATAATGATAATAATAGTAATAATAAGAAGAAGAAGTTGCCGAAATACACATATGTTTGTACCAAACTCATTTAGGGGTTCGACTTTGACATGAGATCAAATATTACCCTTTTATGTTGTATCGACTCATTGATTCATTTCCCATATAGTGTAACTATGAAAACATCTGTTCGGGGGGTCGCTTGAAATGCATATATTCACAAACAATTGTTGAAAAAAAAATGAATATGCATATCAATCCATGACTGCTTCCTATTATTGAACAAGGCCAAAAAACCATCTGGCTTGACCAATGATACCTAAATCATTATAACATGGCATGGAGCGACTATTACCATTGAAAGGTTAATAGCTTGGCGGTATTGTATGTAAGTGGGCGTGGCATCGGAAAGGGAGTTTGGTTTCTACGAAGTTGTTGTGTGGGGGTAATCACTGTAATTGTAGCGCTATACTCCGAAACTTTAGGGTGCTTAGTAACACCGCCTTGTCGGCATGTCCTTAGATCAATATTTAAAAGGGGAGTGGGCTGGGTTGTCAGATATGTAATTGATTCGAGCACAAATAGAGCTATCAAATAATAATGAAGTTCAATCTCTCATAATGATATTATTGTCATCACAATCGTGAATAATATGTCTGTTCATGGCACGTTATATATAGATACTGTATACATTACATTCTATGACGTGATGATACCACTATAGGTTTTGTGGTACATGTATATACCACACCCTTGTTGATCAATCTTGAAGATGTATCAAACTTGTCTCGAAGTAGATGAATGGTTAAACTCGAATATTCTTGAATCACAGGAATGTATTTTAATTGTTTTATTTTATTGCAAAAAACGATAGGAAACAAGATAGGACTTTAATTTTCCTGATTATCAGTATCTATTAATAGCTGGATTTATAAAGCGCTTTTTGCCTGAGGATACAAAGCGCTGCTATTATTACCCCGGCTTTAGCTCTAGCTACCATCACCGGCGCTCAGTGCATGCAAGAAAGTACTCTTGCCGGGTACCCATTCACCTCACCTGGGTCGAGTGCAGCACAGTGTGGATAAATTTCTTGCTGAAGGAAAACACGCCATGGCTAGATTCGAAACCACGACCATCTGTTTCAAAGGCGAGAGTCAGAACCACTAGACCAGGACGCACCCACCCATCCACCCATTCAGGCAACCAATCGTTCGCTCATTAATTCATATATCCATCCATTCATTCATTCTTCCGTCCTATCATTAATCAATCCATCTAGATATTCGTTCACTCGTTCTATCCATTCATTCATTCATTCATTCCATCCAATTATGATTCATTTATTTATTTGTTTGTTTAATCATTTATTCATTCATATATTCATTTATTTATTCATTCATTCTTTCTTTCACGTATCTATCCATTTATCTATCTATTTATCTATCTATCCATCTATAAATCTATCTATCTTTCTGTTTATTATTTATTTATTTATTTATTATTCATTCATCTATTCATTTATTTTTGTGAGATTAATGATTGAATTAATAAATGAATGAATGTACATGGATCACGGTTGAAATGCATTTACAGGGGGTTAAAACGATATGTCATGCATCCACCCTCCCATTACTTTGTGAAGAGTGTCAATAATCGTTTATCCATCCATTAATACAATCGAACTCTTTCAATTTGTCACATTAACATGATTAATCCCCTCTATATTTACGTCATCCCGATCAGTAGACCATTCAACCAATTGGCGCGATTTAATTGGTAATTAAAAACCATTTAAAGGGCAGTGCCTCTTTTATCGAGCATGGATGCAGCTATCAACCTGGCATACCATCGTACACCTGTTAGTGCAGTGCCTGTCAATCTCAATAGTCTGAAATGTGTCACATTCTGTTGCAATCTAGTATGGATCGTTTTATGACGTCATCAGGGAGGGTTTTCACTTTTCATTCTTGGTATTGGTCGCTTGGTTTGAGCGAGATGTCATCGTTTAGATTTTCACTCGGCGCTGTTATACATAAGTGATCATTATTATACTGTATAAGTGGAATAACCTATTAGAACCCAAATACACCCTGGTTATTAGTGGTAAATATAGAGCAATGCCTTGTCTGAGGACACCGATACCAAGCCAGACAAAGAAAAAGCCTGCGCGAAGCGTTGTGTTGTGTGTATATCGTTATTATCAATTTTAAATGAAAATTTATCTCTTCCTCGTCATAACATCTATGAAATGTCGTACACTAAATCAGTAAGGTCTTTACCCTTGATATCGATTTACCCCCCCCCCTAATTTTTAACTTAAGCAGGGAGAGGGGGGTTCATATATCAGTCACAAGGGAAGGTGATCATGCCGTCAACATGGTCAAGTTGGGAAACTTTTAATCCCGACGCCGGTTAATACGAATACAATATACAATTTGATTTCAAAGTTAAGTATGAGAATGTAATCAGAAGCTTTGAGCGACAAACATTGTCGGGTTAATGACAAAACGAATCACATCTCAAGATCGTCTAATGGGGGAAACATTGCCCCCCTCGGGAGGTGGTAATAAAGAGAATACCACTACCCAATCGGTCCCCGGGAATCCCTGGGAATTGATTGACTTGATTAGCTCCATCGGCCGATTGGCTTTGCTCCGTCATTAACAGACTGCATTAATGTACGAAACAGCGGGGATGGGGCGGATGTCGAAGTAAGAACAATACGACAGCCGGCGATGTCGTTGACCTCGGTAAGGTCACGGCGGGTTTGATCTCGGTGTAGGGGGTAACGGGAGAGTGCCATGATTAGGGCCAATACTCGGAAACAGGAGATTGGTAATGCATGTCTCTGGATTGCGTAAATGAATTGCCAATACTTCTTTCATTTAATCTGTTAAGTTTTGTTCCGCTTCTTCGCGATGTGAAAGAAAGAACTGTTTATGTACTGGTAAAATTTGACTTCGTCATCATTGTTTGTAATATTTCAGCCACTATCAGGTCGATCGCTATATTTGCTGAATAAGCATGATAATTCGTGTGGTTTCATTATCAGGAATACATCTCTTTTGGGCATTTCTGTCAGCCAGACCCCCAAAAAGCCAACATTCAAAATAATCATGCCAGCTGAGCACGGACCCACTATGAGATGAGTAACAAACAAGTAAACAGAAACAAACTCATCTCTATGAACTTTTACATGATTCCATGCTCTTTTTTATTTCTCCTTTTTGTGTTTGCTATTTACATGTAATTTCACTTTCTCTTTATTTCTTTTCTCCGGAAGCGAAATGCTTTTCTCCATCTCAACTTAAATCTTTCGATCGCTCCAGTTCTTTGTTTGTCCTCACTGTGTTGGCTCTAATTTTGTTTCCTTCCCACTCTGTTTGTCTCTTTCTCTCTCTCTCTCTCCTTCTCTCTACCTCTCTCTATCTCCCTGTTTGAATATATCTACATCCATAAATGAATACATCTATCCATCCACCTGTCCACCCATACATCTATCTATAAATCTGTCTATCCATTCTTTCTTTCCTTTTTTCCATCTTCTGACTGTATATCAATCTATCAATTTATCAGTCTATATCTATCTCCTCTACTCTTATACCATCTTATCCATCTCCATATAACCCCAACCCCCCCCCCCTCCTCACTACCCATAGCCACTGCCACCACCTCCCCCTTCTCTTCCTCTTCATTCCCCTATCCACGCGCCTCCTTTTACACCATGGGTGATGTCGATGTCATGACAGCGCGCGTTCTTTATCTTTGCGGGGGGTCGTGATGTCGCGTGCCGCCAGGCATTCCACTACATTCTTCCTCTTCTTCTTTGATAATCCATCCATGTTTCTTCCTCTTCTTCCTCCTGCCATTTTCGAGATTACATTGCCTTGACTTTCAGACCGATTCGCTAGAAGTGACGTCACGCCAAGCCGAACGTTACTGCTGTCATATCTTAATCAATGCCAGACCGGCATGATTACCGACTTGCTTCATTTTTGCCAAAGAGGATTAGTATAACAACATGATTTGATATTGCGTCGCGCAAGTTCATGCATCATATTTATATATTATTTGTAGACTTTACAATATTAATTAAATTCATTTACTTCCAGGAACTCCGGGGAAGAACAGAATAGCCATTCGAAATGCGTGTCTAAATGAACAATTAATGCAAGCGTGGAGCGCGAGCGGAAATTTTTAATATACTGACCTGAAAGCGATATGTTAAGAACTGTTTGCAGTGACTCATGAAAAAAAGAAAATACGTATCTCACCAATCAAATAACGTGACCTATAAACGGGACCTTTTTAGCACTTTTTACCATGAACAGGATGGGTATCTGATAAAAACAGATGATACGAGGGCGAAGCGCGATATTTGAAATCCCGAAAAAAAATTGACAGTTTATGAACGTTTTAGATAAATAACAAGATATGTATTTCAATAAATAACTAATGCGAGCGCGAAGCGCGAGCTGAAATTGTTTATATACTGCCCCGAAAGGAACATTTTAAACATTGTTTAAAGGGGAAGTTCACCCTGAAGAAAACTTTGTTGTAAAAATAGCAGAAAAAATAATAAAAAATACTGCCGAAGGTTTGAGGAAAATCCGTTAAAGAGTAAGAAAGTTATTAGAGTTCAAAGTTTTGGATTTGTGACGTCATAAACGAGCAGCTGCCTCATGTGTTATGTAATATAAAATGCATGAATTTCAAAATTTGTATGGTTCCTGATGACTTAAGTTTGTTTTCTATTCATGATCGGGTGTGAAATGATTTGTCTATTGATATACAAAAGGTACAGTGAAAACTATTTTCAATTTTCTGAGAAAATGACATTTCATTGATTTTTTACCATTCGCTATGTAGGAATGCTGCTCGCATATGACGTCACAAATCAAATAATTGAAATTCTAATAACTTTTTAATTATTTGATGAATTTTTCTCATACCTTCGGCAATATTTTTTATTATTTTTTCTGCTATTTTTACAATAAACTTTTTGTCAGGGTGAACTTCCCCTTTAACATGTAGGAAAACTGTAAATAGGGCACGGATTTCAACAAATAAATGATGCGACCGCGAATCGCGAGCTGATTTTTTCACGGTTGGGGCGATTTAGAACTTTAAAAATTGGACATTCTATATATTAAATGTTGGTAATCGTGAACAGGATGCGTATATCTTAAGAGCTGGAAATACTTGATATACTGGCATGACAATGGGACTTTTCAAGCGATGTTTCCGTGAATACATATCTCACTAATCAAATAATTCGAGCCCTTAGCGCGACCTTAATTTTTTTTAGTGTTCAGCGCTTTTTTTCATAAACAGGATGCGTATCTCGCTGAAACAATAATGAAAACTCGATTTTGTGTATAACTGCATACTAACTTAAAAACGGGTGATAATTCGAGGTTTCATATATACAGTCCAAAAAAGGACACCCGTTTTCAGAGACAAATTTCACAATTATTAAATACCTTATGGCAAGAGTGGAATCTCATCTTTAATTTGAGACCAACAGCTTAGCAAGTCATTCACGCATGACAGGTTACAAACAATAATAGTAAGGCCTATCAGAACGGTTTGCGCAGGAACTCACGTAAGAATCTGAATAAACTCTCATTTCAGGGATCAGCGAGAGAAACTTCACAAGCATACAAAAGAAATGCTAATGAGTCAATCGTCGAATAAACACGGTTGTCGTACATGTCGTACCACGAACTAATCTTGTCCAATTTTTCTGCGCAACCTGATTTTGACATAAAAATTTCAAACTCTTCTTGCTCATTAATGCGTGAAGTGTTTGACACATATTAGGTATCAAAACGTAGAGGAATAATTGAATATATGATAATATAAATTAGATATCATAATTAATTTACCTTTGCTGAAAAAGATGTGGGAATTCCGGTTTCCTTTTTCTGGGACGCACTGTATAATGACCTGAAAATCTGATATTTTCCCATTATGCTCCTCACCATGTTTCGTTCACTCTAACCCCTTTCTTCTTCTTTTCCTCCCCTCCCCCTTTTTTCTCCTTTTTTTTGGAACCTCGCATAGAGGAGGGGGGGGGGGTGGATAAGGCCGCTTCTGCCCCGTGGATCCGCCCATGATGCAATCAATCTCAAATGTCATCCCTGCGATCAATCGTCTAAGCTTCGTATTATGTGGTCATGGTGTCTCTATCATTCTGAACCGAGCCACGTTGCAGAAAGAGTTGCGATCAAAGTTAACGCAAGGCATACTGTCAAGCACAAGTCCTGAATGCGCGCTGTTGATTGGATGAAAACCAAGTTGCGTGCGATTTTCTGTGAGTTTCGTTTGATTGCACCTCTTTCTGCACCCGGCCCCCTGGAGACAATGATTGATCATCAATCACGTCATAGAATGAGCAGAATGTCCTGCGATATGTTCATTTCCCTCACACAGTCACATTTAGCAACCCGATAAAAATGATGACACGTTCACGCAGGTTTCGACGCGGAAGGGGCATTAATGTCGTCTCAATATTGCAAAGTATGATGTCTTCCTTATATTGAACAAAGAATCGCACTGTCACATTCGCAACTGCTTCCAAAGCGAATTACTTAATAATAACTCGTTGGTGGGTCCGGGGTAAAAATCTAAGAAGCTCAATCCCAAAGTCTTTCCTGAAATAAAAAGTTTAATTTGATAATGTAAATTGGCTGGTTTAGCAAATCTAAGCCTTCTGAACTAATTCTGTATTGGGGGAGGGGCGGGTAACATCCTAGTGTGGTCAGCTTCATTTTTTGAGGGGAGGGGGGAATGTTACCTATATTTTCGGTGTCACCTAAGGTCATGCGCGGAATGTTTTTTTTTTAGGGTCGAGAAGAAGAAGTTGGTCATCTTCATTTGGAATTGGGGGGGGGGGGGGGGAGGGAGGGGCGCATGTTATTAGGGATTGAAGTGATCGGGCTTATCACAATGGTGCACAATTTTGAATAATAATAATAATTATCGCTGGATTTATATAGCGCTTGCTTGAGGGTACCCGTTCCCCTCACCTGGGTCGAGTGCAGCACAGTGTGGATAAATTTCTTTCTGAAGGAAAACACGTCATGGCTAGATGATTCGAACCCGCGACCCTCTGTTTAAAAGGCGAGAGTCAGAACCACTAGACCACGACGCGCCCACATACTACTAAGTACATATTTTCTCTTTTTTGGCGGGGATGGGGGGGGGGGGGGTAACATCCCCCGTTTCCCCCATGAACGTTGGATACGGCCATGGAGGTGAACCCACACATGCATTTATATCACATGCACATACCCATGCGATGTTGAATAGGGGGGGGGGGTAGTTTCTGGCACCCCTATTCTGAACCCACCATCACTGCAAACAAGTTCAGGCGGCGGGTTCAATGGCAAAGATCAATTTCATCTCCGAAAAAAATGAGAAAAATAAACCCATTAGATTTATCACCCACGCCTTTTGATAGTATCTCTCCAATGGACATCGTCTCTCGTTTTAACACCCATGAGTAAATTTGGGCCGAATTTAGTTTTCCCCATTTACCGTGCGATACAAAAATAGAAAGTACAATTGAAGATATTCTTTCTACCTATTAAACTGTCGATAAAACCAGTTGCGATCTTATCAAATGACATATCCATTTCATTTGGAAGATGTAATAGGCCTGGGGAATATTAGACATGGTAAAGAATGAATCCCTTGACGATATTTATAGAAATATTGCTTCTCTGTACGAAAATCTGCTATCAAATTGATTATACCGATTTTGTGTGTGACGCTTTAAGTGTTGCTCTGCATGTTTTTATGACAAGTAGAAGATCCCTGTGGCGTGCATGCCACAAGAATAGGTACGTCCAGTCATTGGACAATACTACCGAGTTTTCGCAATTGCAACGGAGACGGATTTTACAGCATAGTAAATCGAGTTGAAAATGCCCGTCAAATGACAATGGACAGCTCAGAGGCCTTTGTCGAAAATTGTTGTACCGGAACAGCAGATCTTCCTAAAATTTGGAGCTGGCAAAAAAATGCAAATATGTCGTTTGTCCATATTCCAGGCCGACACTGATGTTTTCATTCACCGATTTCGACAAAGACTGCTTTGTCATGAAGGGCTTCTCACAGTAGATTCTCAACGTTCCAGAAAGCGTCTGCGTAGTGGTTGCGAAAACTCGTTGATTTTTTGCTGTGAAAACCTGTCCTGTACTATTTTTGGTTAAAGCAACCGACACTTATGATTATGTATGTATGATAATGATATATTGATACGTGGTCAAAGGAATGAGTTTCAAACACACAAACATTCTCCGTGTTTCCTCCAGGACCTCGTCTTACCAAGAGTTATGATTGATCCATCAACGTCATAATTTTTCTTTAAAGAATTTGCACAATATCCATTGTAAACAAAGAAAGGCACACTGAATTTTCAAGAAAACTATGAATGTAATATGAATATACATCATACCTAGAAAATGTTTTGAACAAACATGTGTTTTAGATGATGTTGTTGCTCGCTTTCCATAGTCGTGGTTGATTGGATCAATCCTAACTCTTTGTAAAAACGGGGCCCATATCACACTTACATCCATTCTATACACATACCAACATTCTTGACCGAATCATAATAATGAATGGCGATTGTCAATGTTTATAGATCAACAAAATGATGGTTCAGAGTAGGCCTACTTACAGGCGAAAATTTTCATGAATTATACAAAGAAAAGTAAAATAATTTATAAGTTTTGGACATTGACATACTGACCTTGTTGTGTCTATAACCGTTTTTTTTTTAATGAAGCAATATTTTGAAATGTTAGAAATCTGTTATTTCAAATCCAATTTTCATGATGTTCTCAGTCTTCTCACCATTTTCATTTTTATTCAAATCAGGAGCGGATCCAGGATTATCCAAAAGGGGGGCACATTTTTTCGGAGGCAAGAAGCAAAAGAGGCAAAAAATTGACAAGCAAAAAAAAATGGTCTTCGCTTTCAAAAGAGGGGGCACAACTCTGTTTTAATGGCATTTTTTCATTACAAATTTTTAATTTTTCTTCTTTCTCCCCTGGACCCGCCAGTGATTCAAATCAATTTGTAGTTGGGGACTTGGTCCTGGATACAAATTCATATGTATTCAAGATTTACCGGTTATCGAGCTATTTTCTGCACCCTTATCAAATTGCTCTGATTTCAATTTTGAAAAACTGTATTCATGAAAACAGCCACTTTGAAGTTGAGTTGATGAGCACGAATTCCCCGAGATCTACTTACAAAGCGTATGGAAAACGGCTTTTTATTCGACACTTGTATTTAAATGATAATAATATACAGTCTAGCTTCATTTCGCGAGCCCATTTGAGCGAGCTCGGGATATGAAATGCACATATATTTCTCGTTAGCCGTGATATGTGGTCGTATAACCACTTAAAAGACGTTTAATCTGAATATGTTTATCGGCAGTCACGTCATCGCGTTTCCCTCCATCTTCTTGCCCCGTAGAATGATGATTAAGTTTGCTTCCGATTCTCCGTCTTCGTTCAGTTTAATCAAGAAGCTAAACCACTTCTTACAATGTCTAACCATAGACGTGCAGCTTGTCCCTTATTTCTCGATGTTTTGCCTGTAAGCTCTAATATAACGTTCCCATGTTTCCTATATCTTATTCGGATTTTGATGTCACTGAGGTGACTGCAAAGTCGAAAAGTCTCTGGCATCGCCCCTAAGAAAGATTAATAAGTCACATTATTGTAAGTGTAATTCCGTTTCTTATATTATTCCCTGATGTCTTGGAATTTGAATTCGTATCGATTGGTAGCAAGGACTAAATGTCTCGGTGAGATTATACATATATACTTGATAACGTTTTAGTTAAATATAAGTTCAGGTAGTGTAAACACAAGAATCATAGAAGTCGTAGCTTTCTAATGCAGGAAGGATATATAGTTTATACCTAACTTACTTTTACAAATTTGTAATTTGTATGTATGTTTTATTATTGCCAATTCGTCTACTGCCAACTCGTCCGACCACTACATGTTCTACTTTCATTGAGTCTAATGTCATTCTGTCTATCAACATTTCGTCTAGCAAACATGTAGTCCATTAACCATTTGGTCCAGTCATCACTTCGTCTAATCACCGTTTCGTCTATGACCGTTTCGTCTCATAACCAGTTGGTCTAATGTCCATTTCATTTTTATTTTCATTCATTTTGCACAATTTAACACATAGTCCAATTAGACCATGGTATATGGACTAAATGGCTATTGGACCAACTGGTTATTAGACGGAATAGCATTAGACTAAATGAAAGTCGACCATGTGGATATGGGACGAACTGATGGTAGACCAAATGATAGTAGACGAGTTGACAATAATTTGGACGAAGTGGCATTAGATGAATTGGAAATAAACCGTTTTATTATGCCACGTTTTAGTCCCCCAATTCTTAGCCGCTCCTTTTACGGAGTGGCGGCCATTTATGACACTACTCCAACTTTGTCCAATCTTGTTGCAATATCTTTGCTTCGTGTGTGTGTTCTATACTACAATGTCTCAGAACTATATGGATCAAAAGGACAGGGGCTCGAATCCTGCCGCATGCAGGCACTAGCATCATTTAGCATGGCGTTGATCTACATTGACCTCACTGGACCCGGATGAAGTAAACATGGTAACCAGATATACCTAATTTTCACCTAGAATGTATTAATGCTAGTGCGGGGCGCCATGAGTACACACTTGATGAGAACACACTGTTATAATAATCATTCTCCCATAAAATATTAGCCAGAGGGATCTCCCTGTACCAACCTTTTCAGTCCATCTTATATCTCTTTTTCTTATAGTTCCATATTTCATTGCTCTTCATATTTCATTTCTCTCCGTAGTGGCGACGCGGCCCACTGTGCGACGTGACACCCCGAATAAATTACAGGGAACCCGTGTTAATTTGGACAATTTTTAAATGGAAATAAAAGGCCATTTAAAAAAAACCAGACGAATACAAAATTCCTTAATCATTAACTCATACTGATACTTATATAAATAGTCAACTGTAGGCCTATTAATTTTTTTTATAATTTTTTTTAAGTGAATACGGAAAGGTGAATGGTTCCTTCGGCTGCATGGTTCCTTGTGAGTAGAGAGCCCAAGACTATGCCATGGTGAAATCTAGATGCTGTCACATGCTACTGATGCCGTGTCGATCTCCCATTGAATCTGAAAGCAATTACCAAACATTTTGGTTAGAAAGTGGATCTAATTAAGAAAGATCGTTTATAGAACGACCTTTCACGTGCACCATCTCAGTGCACAGTATTTGATACGAAACACGCAGAGGGGATACTGTGAGTTCAAGGGCTTTATGGGCAACCAAAACCGAGGATCGATCCCCAAAAGCCTGGGGCATCCGACGGTCGATCCACGTGATCCCCATGTGACAGAAATGATCCAATCACGATCCTGCTTTTCCGTCTTTAAGACAGCTTGCACAAACGACATTGGTGATAATTGGACGACTTCACATACCTGGGCAAATCGTTTGGCAGGCTGGGTTCTTGAAACAGTGCCCTGTCTTGGAAAATATGCGACTGACCGAAGCGATCAAGCCAAAAATCGAAAATTTGTTGATGAGTGATTACTTTTTTTGTAATGAATTCTGCGCAAAACCAGTGAAAATCGGCGAGAAGTTAAATAAATGTTGCTGAAAGTAATATGAAATGCAATGATTTAACCCCAAATACAACATTTGTGATTTTGTGAACGATGTGCCGCATGGAAGCTCAAAGTCAAGTAGAATGTCTGATTGTTCGCGTTAGAACCAATCGACGCCTTTGTATTAATTGCAAGAGCTACATCTCCTTACTAACAATTCCCTGACGGAACCTTCCAATTACAATCATGAACTTATGAAATTATCGAAATTAATTCTTTGAATTGTCAAAATCATGTAGTGACCAACTGAACTGATGCCTCCATGTTTGACTTATACGTCAGCGGCCAAGTCCAGATTAAACTGATTAGCACTAAGATTCCGACCTAGTTATATTAATCTCATACTTAATTATCGTGCCGTGATAATCACACTTTCAAAATATTCAGTAGTTTTTTCACATATTTCTCGGAATATCATTTCATTTATGTGATTCATTCCGTGTAAAAGGAAGATTTCAAATGATTAATTAAGTGTTCTCAATAAATCATGATTACAGGAAGTTTCAGAAAATATATGTGATGTTTCACACATTTTCCATGAACGGGTGTTCCTCAAAGTATGTCAGACAAACCTTTGGGAATGCTGGCAAAATATTGAACCTTATATCTTTGCTAATATATCATTTGCCAATGTTCGCAGCGTGCTTCTTGGACATCGTTGGACGTATTAGTCAACACTTAACAACCCCACATGAAAGAAAATTTAATCAAGGGTTTCCGTTTTTGTTTTTCTTTGACGCGTCGATGAAGTCATCTATTTGGGAAACAGGTGCTGGTTATAACTTTCTGTCTTTTTGTCACTAAAATCCATCCTTTTGAAATACAGTCGGCAACGATCTGGTGGAATCTCTCAGTACTGTTGTTTTGTCTCCTTCCTCAAAATGAAATAATATGAATAAAATTATTATTTGATAAATTCAATATGACTATAGAAAGAAAACAAACAGAAATACATACAACTGGACCTGTATATGAACGCATGAATTAAAAGATAAATAAAATTCAATTCAATTCATTTATTTTCTCTTTCAATCTTTTTACATTTACAATGATAGTTCAATATACATGTTTACAAACCATAACATTTAAATCATTTTTTATAATACAATAATACCATGAAATCGAAAGGGAAGGAGACCAACTAAAAATCAGAGCTTGTAGGGTGAAGGCCTTTTTTATAAGTACATTTTACGAATTAAAAATAAGATAAAATAAAGAAATAAACAATATATATATATATAATGAATACAAATAAATAATAATAATAATAAATGATTCAGTATACACTGTATACAGAAATCATAAAACGATCAAACATATATACAAAGAGAAATTAATAAACACATTTACATATTAAGTTCTGAATTACATTACTTTGGGAAAAAACGATAATCTAATATGAATGGAATTGATGAAGTAATTAAATGCATATTTTTTATTATTTTAATATTTGGGGGAGATTGTTCGTTTATTTTTAGAATATATCATACAACCAATTTTTAATTGACGTCTGTTAATAAATTCTGGATCTATCACATTAAATAACATTTGTTATAATTTGATACATTCGTTGATTAATCTCAATAATGTTTACAATCTTATAGCAGAATAGTTACACAGTGTTTATCAAAGGATGTTTTGTTGTTTTCTATTATAATTTTGATCTTTGTCTTTTGATAATTTTTTTATTCATTTTTTAATCTTAGGTAATTTAATTTCACAAATTCTTGAAATGAATAGATTATTTCTTTAAAATTGAATTAATTGTTTTTTTTTTGTTATCCTATTCATTTAGTAATTAACATATTTATTTATTTATTTTTTATTCATTTATCTTTCTGTTCTTATTTCATAAACTTTGTTGATTAATTTTGAGTTTATTTATTTATTTATTTCATTTTATTTTGGAGAGAAGGAAATCCACGACTGAACGAGGTTGAATAAGATGATAATATTCAGTAGTAATAATTACGTACATGTATTTAACATGCTCTAGGAGCAAGAATGTCCAATGCTATACGCCTTGTCACACTCTTAATTTCAATTCACAATTTGTGAACGAAGCTAGATCCATACCCTTATTCAGAAATTAGTGGCTTTCATCTTGGTCACTATTTCTCGAAAACGGTTTGAACGTAATTAGGTGTGGTACGTATTGGCAACGTCGGGACCTCTCTTTCTCGGGTCTACAGTTTCACGAAGGAACTAGTTAATGGGCGAATTTAGTTAATCGACGGCGACAAGCCGTATGATAATGAATTCATAACCTTGCTTAAGGATTAAGCACAAATATTTAAGTAAAAACTGCATATCTGCAGTATCTGCCCTTTAATATTTGTCATAATGTAGCCTCTCTATGATTAACAGATGACGTGGTCTTAGAAATTTCAAATAATCATCAATCTCCAAATTTCCAAATTAAGGTATCTCTAAAACAAACACACTCTAAAGAGAATTTTTTTTTCAAAAAGCATTTGTTTTTCTGAATTATCCTGGTTGTTATAGGACTGACCTTCTCATAAATCTAGCCATATATTTATTTCAGTATTTTTATCTCAGAACTCATTATCCAATTTTCAAGTGATAATATCTCGTTTTCCTTCATATTTTCAAGTTTTCTTATCAAAACAAATGAAGAAGTCACTGTACACCTCATGTTTATCCAATCGGAAATAGAACACCGTGACGTCATTCTTCAATTGCATCATCCTTATACATCATGGTTGTACTAATTCATTTAAATATCATATGAGTATTTTCAATGAAAATATCGCTAGAATATCGGCCATTCAGGCAGAAGTACAAACGTATGAAGATAAAAAATAAATCTTATTAGTTTGAGCTGAATAAATTGCATCGAGAGATGTGAAATATCTTGTATTATATTTTAAAGACCAAGTACGCCCTAATGATGCTAATAATGACTTTATCTAAATATTGTAATTTTTTTTTTCATTGCAATTTCATCTTGTTTTATGATAAAATAAATCGTAAAAAATAATTATCATGTTATCACCCCACCATCAAAATCATCATCATCATCACCACCACCACCACCACCACCATCATAATCATCGTCACCATCGTCATCATCGTCATCATCATTATCCTCTTCATCACCATTGCCACCACCATCGATATCGTCATCACAATCTGTATCGCTGTAAAAGAGAAAGGCCCAGAAAAAAGGAGTGAGAAAAAGATGCAGGAAAGGAAATAGTAAAGGTAGTGGACGGAAAATGACATGTGTAAGTATTGTGGTTAACACAAACACGTGACTATACCCTTTTCCGTTGGGATATTATTCCTCGTTACTCATAAAAATATGACAGACTATTTTATTAGTTTTAGTCTGTAAGCTGGATTGACATAATTATTCATAATTGTACTTCGTCTGAATAAGGGATATCATTTTGGTTCTAGGCATCGGCAAGACATATGTGCAATTGATAAACATCAATTTGTGTTTTGTTGTGTTTTTGTGTGGAATTATGTTAGGGACCCTCTTAGAAAAAACTCTTTCACTCTTTAATAAGATTTATGAATCACTATGCCTTACGCATGTTATGAATTTTCATATAAATTGGGAAATAAAACAACAGCAAAAACTACAACAAAATAAAAAAACGATGAAAATTAGTAATCTGATCGTTTTGTATAAGCAGATTAGATCATTAATTCACACATGAATTATGTCGGTCAAGAGTAATGAGGTACAAATGTCGTCATCAATGACGAAATGAACAATTCATCCACTAACAATCGTTGGAATCATTCGTATAGAAAGCGTTTCTTCTCCACGTTTTCTTTTAATCCACGTATTGGCATCCCGAATGGCATTTCAAAACTGTTAACATATAAAAGCTTGGGCGCTTTGACAATGTACTTCTGCCAATCTACGTCATAATAGAGTCTGACACTGGTCGGATGGGGATGCTTGGAGGCCAAATTAAATTTAGGGGCTCACTTTAGTCGGGGAGGAAGAGGCATATATTGTTTCATATTGCCCCATACTTCAATCTCTTTGAGTCAGACGGTTTATTTATTTATTTATTTATTCATCATGTTCATTACTGACTCCAGACAGACATGTGTTCTCTTTAAGAAAATTATTCTTTCATTATATGAGTGAAAATTATCACTTTTTATGGATATTGTTAAAATGGTCAACTTAGAGTTATTTTATCAGAAGATTTCTTAATTCAATTTTACTCATATAGAACGACAATACACCAGACAGTGGCCTGTACTGTTTCCAGAAGAAGGGAAGAGATAACGTTTGGTTCTATAATAACATCATGTTCTTTATGGATCTCAATGCACCTAGGGGTGGCATTAAACGTCTTGAACTTGTTGAAGCAATCCTTAACATAAATGACGAATTCTTTAGCCATTAATGAAATCATGTGAGAATTCGAAAATGAAATACTTACTTTTCAACATCAATAACAATTGCCTTCCTGGTACCACTACTGAAAACTGGGGTATAGATGGGAGGTACAACATTTTCGCTCGCTCCCTTAGCTCACTCGTGACTTTTCGTTGGTTCGGTACTCCACTCTCATTTCACACCGATTAATGTTATTGTTTTCCAGCAACAAAGAAATACTTTCTCACATTCTGAGATTTTAAATAATAGCTTGTAGCTAAATCATGTAGATAGGGGCAAAACTTGAAATCTAATTAGCCATTTTCAGTGGTGCAATTCAGTTATCATTCACTGATATTCAGTTTTATTTCGGATTAGTCTCTCTTCAAATCTCTGGCGATTAATAGAATACAAGTCCACATCCGTTGGTCCTGTCGAACTATACCTTACAAGGATTCGTTCATTTGAGATTTTCGGGTCTATCTGTAAAAAATGAGTCAAATGTGATAAGATTTGTTTAGGAGAGTCGTCGTTAAATCATCGATTAAATGAAAGCAAATCACACAACATTACATCTGAAGTGAAACTTACGAGCAAAAGTCTCATGACTTGCGAATAAAATTTACTCACAAAATATCTAAAGTGAAAAGGGTGGGTCCTAAACAAAAATCTTTTGGGGCATAAAACCACTCATTAAACAGCGAATGGGGCGAAAATCAGGATCTGGAAATATAGTTATCTGAAAGAACTAAATTCATAGGATCAGTGTTCTTGACATGGTATTAAAGAAAGAAAGAAAATGCCTAATATTACCGTGTAAGAGGTTGCTTAATATAATCAACAGACACATTTAAATTCAACACCGAATCAATCAATTAAAATTACTGGATCTCTACTGAAACTAATTTAAAACTAATATCTGCTAAAATACATAGTTTACTCTTAACACTACCTGTTTGCCGCGGTAGAACTTGTAAGAAAAGGGCTTCAATCACTGGCGTTCAGATAGGGGGGGGGGGGACTCAGGGGCCATGCCCCCCCCCCCCCCGAAATAAAGAAAGAAGTCACAGTCACGACCAAGCAAAATAGAAGAAAAAGAAAGATAAGTAAATGAAAGGGGGTTAAATATGATTTATGAATATAGTGTCAAAATCAATCACAACATTAGATTTGTTTGTATTAAAAAGGTCAACATATTTGTTCTCTCGTTCGCTCGATCGCAGGTTTTTCTAGGAATTTTGCCCCTATGTCATGTCAGGCCCCCTCATTTTTTTTTATTTCATAACGCTACTGGCTTCAATCGAACTTCGAGTAAATGGGCAATCAGTATACAGCCACTTTAAAATAAACTGCCACAGTAGCTATAATTATACGTTAGAATTCGGATCTCTCTCTTCAATGGGGGAAGATGATTCTAAGTTTAGCCTTTGCAATGACAGCTGCCAGAGCGGGTCTATGTGAGGAATTTTTTTTGGCTTTGGGAAAGTCGAGCTGATTATGATATCTCCATTGTCAGAAAGGGGTCGGTCTTATTATGAAAGCGGCATCATTTGAGGAATGGGGTGCTGAGAAATTAATATGGTATCATTGTTATTATTACTATTACTATTTTTTGTATTTTTGTTTTTATTAAAAGAATCAGACATATTTCATTGAGAAAAAACCATAATCGTATTATTATTACTATTACTATGATTTTTGTTACAATAATAATAATAGAAATGATAATAACAATAATAACGATAATATAATGGTGATGATAATAATAATAATATTACTATAACTTTATAAATAATATTATGGATTTGGCGTCTTTAAAATCACATTTATTATTATTATTATCATTATTATCATCATTTTCAATAATAATAAGAATAATAATGATTGTTATGATAATACTCGCCCACGGTACCTCAGATACACCTGGAAACTTACAGACGCGCACACGTCTACCCCTAACATTCACATCCAACAGACGGAAAGGTGAAAAGCTGTAAATAACCTACCTTTATCTTTAAAATCTATTAATCATGAACACATTGAATTCTTCCTCATGTCCTAATCCCACTTATATACCCATGATGTTTCAATTAAGGTATGACGTCATTGTAAAAAGAGGTGTAAATTAGAAGCGAAAGTGGATTTTCCCGCTTCATTTTCGAACTGTCCTGGAGCGTTTACGGAGATCAGAGGATTAGACGATGAAAATAGTGCCACGGCTTTAATTGGACACATTCGTTGATAGTTGAGGATATTAAAATTTCGGCATTAGACGAGGAAAAATCTTCGTTTTTTTTCCTTACATTTTAATGTTTTAAATCGTTATACACTGATACAGACGCCATGTGTAAAGATATTTTTTTAACACTATTGGCAACTCACATGATAATCATATAGCATTATCTTGTGTGTTGCAAATAGTGTTCATATACTCGTAAGCAATCTTGTACTCTAATGATGGGGGCTGTATTTGCTATATCTTTAAATTTGTAGCATCCCTGGTGCCTGAAATCATGACCTTGTAACTATGTAGGCCGCCATATGGTCATATTTATTTGTAGGAAAACATTTCATATCCTGGGTAGCAAACGGAAGAATACTTGGTACTATAAGGAAGATGACGTACTTTTTTCTGCCCCATGTATGTGCTCTGCCTCTGTTTTGCATTACGATATCATGAGCTTGCTATACTATCGTTTTTATGTGAGAATTACCCTGTAGAAGAGCCGTATTAAGGAGTTGAAAGTCGTACTATTGTTGCGGCAGAAAATGCTCTTATTCTTAAATACGCATTTAAAACACAACCCGTTTGATGCGATCGATGTATTGGCGTGATATTCCGCATATTAATGTAATTTTGATAACCTCAAAGTTTATGATCACTAACAGTAAAGTGAGGGGGCTAAATATGGCGTTTGGGCATAATTTCTACAATGTTGCGAGAAAAGGGATGCGAGAGAGCAGAAAATGACATTTTTAATACAAAAATTAAAATTTTGGGATAGATCTATATCGTAGTGCACCCTTTTCCCTTTCCTTTTATTTTTTTCTCTTTTTTGCTTGCTTTAATTTCTGCATTCAAATAATACAATATCACTGTGACAGTAATTATATGCAACATACAAAATAATCCATAAAACAATATAGTCATGATACATAATGAATATACAAAATAATGATGTGAGCATAATCTTAACTTATTAATACTAATACTACTAATAATAATACTTGATGAACACAGGAGACCGCCATCGTGAGCATTTAGCTTGAAATTGATGGCGGCCTCATAAAGATTCGTGACCGAGTTTGATATTTTACTGATCAAGTGTGTGCAATACAGGTGCAGGTGCGGGTGCTGTAAATATATATAAAATAAGACATTTAAATTGGCGAATGTGGATATGTATGTAGCTATGTTAATTTGGGATATGGGAAGAATAAGATTGAATGATATTTCCTTTAAGAGTGGCTTTAAAGGAATATAAAGTGCATGGAGCAAGATTTAATTTTTTCAGCAAGATTATAGCAAATGTTAGAGAAACTTGGGGGGGGGGGGGCAAGGCCCCACAAGCCCCCAGCCTTCCCCTACCATCTGTACGCCGGTGATTTCTGATCATTTTTAACGGTAATTTTTAACTCGGTGGCCCCTTTTTATAAGCTCTGCTTTCTCCGGGTTCACCAAACCATCATTGTATTGTTATTTTTAGTATTTGCATAATTATCTATATTGGTATGTATTTATGTAATTGTTGTACCTGATGATGGTTGAATAAATAAATTGAATTGAAATTGAATTGAATTGTATTGGATTAATGAACGAAATGTTTTAAGCGCTTGTATTTTTTATGTGCAGTGTACAATTTCTGAAACTGTAAAAACTAGCGACAGAGCCCAAAAAAATCAACAGTTAGCGATTCTTGAAATATTACGACTTATTAAATATGTCATTTTGCTATGTTGATTCAATAAAAGTGAAAGAGAGCCAGGTGAGTAACAGTAAATTGAGGTTCGTTTGGCCAGATATTCCAGGATTTTTTTAAATATGATTTTAAAAAGAATGATATTGGTTGTAAAAAATTAGGGGGAATGGTCCCCCCTCTATAATCCATAGAGGGATGGGGGGGGGGGTCTTCTCAAGCATTTGCAAAACCAGAGGCCCTCGCCGAAACAGTTTCAATCAAATGCAAGCGTATTTCGACCAAATCAGAAAAGTGCATTTAGGAATGGCGTTTGATATAGTGGGGAAGAACATAGAAAGAACATAGAAAATGTATTGTCATGTCGCGCTTCATGACAATGCACAACCAAGAAGCCTTTGTCGAAAATTGGTGAATCAAACAAGCAGTTTCCTCCTGGATCTCTGGAAAACGACATATTTGCCATCTTTCGTCAGGAGGACGAAACTGCTGTTCCGTTTCACCAATATTTTTCGACAAAGACCTCCCAGCCGTTCACTGCAATTTCACGGACATTTTTCAATACATTAACTTTGTTTTTCAATTCGTTGTGCGCCGAGGAAACGAAAACCCTCTACTTTTCAACGCAATACTGGGGCTCTCTTTAACGTGACGCAAGTTGGTTTGTATCCCTTTTCAGTTACACGTGTCTCTTGAGAAGGGTTTCTGATATAATCAACCTACCCAGATCTATATACCCAGACAGATGTGAAAGGAAGTCATTACAGACACTCCCGTCAATGTCACTCATATCTATCTAGTCTGGCCAAACTGAACTTTCTTCTTCTTCTTCTTCTTTTTCTTCTTCTTCTTCTACTACTTCTTTTATCTTTTGTTTCTTTTCTTCTTCCTCTTTCTTCTTCTCCTCCTCCTCCTTCTTCTTCTTTTTCTTCTTCTCCCTTTTCTTCTTCTGCTCCTTCTTCATGTTCTCGTTCTTCCTCTTCCATTTTTCTTCTTTCCTGACCTTTAATTTTCCTTATATTTTACTCCAAGTTTAATATCGTCTCTTTGAACAAACTGTAGAATATATAATAAAACATAACACAAAATAATTTTCATGATCAGTTTTGCATTTACATTACAGTTCTATCTCTATGTCGAAAGAAATTAAATCGCAACAACTCCGTCCCCTAAAGTTATTACATATTATGCATATTCTGCTATAATTCCTTACAATATTATCTAAAGCAGAAATAATACAAAATAATGGAGATGAAAGCTTGCTATAAATTCATATCCGAGTGTTAAATGGTATGAAAATATTTCGATTAAACAAATGAGATAGGTTATTGTGGAACGCTCTTTGCTCCGTTTTTTTTTTCAAAATCCCAAAATTCCAAATTTCCTTCATGTTGGTCGGAATGAACTGAAAATTTGCGAAGACACGCCCATGAAGTTTTTATTTCTCAACCTTACCGCCATCCTCCAACCTTTATGGAAGATACTCCTGGCGGGAGGATTAACCCTACACGACACCTTGTCCTATCCGATGGCAAACCTGGCCCGCTTTATGACGTCACAGTTAAGGGCGCCTGGGATTAGCGGGGCAAACTGAAGAATTCCGGCACAGACGACCCATATGTCATCCGATTTATATCATCACCAGACTCGGAGCTGATAATGATGATGACCTTGCGAAAATAGGGAGACTTAAATAGGAAAACACCTATTTTCACGATGCTTGATGGCTTGATATGTCTGCAAAAGGGTAATTCCACGATAAAACCGTGACGCTTTCAAAGGGATTTTCATATTCAAAGATGATTACTAGTTACAAAAAAGTGGAGTTTCAGGTAATAGCATGGATTTCTAGGGGTACATAGTTCCCTCAAAAGAGTATCCATATATTACATGTATTATGAAGGGGGACGTACTAAAAAAAAAGTCGGGCGTACTAAAAGGTTGGTTATTTTATGGAATTGTTTTGAACTCTTTTCTTATCTGGTCATTAAAAGAGATAATCTTAGTCTGATGGAACTTTGAATGACGATTCGTTGTACACTGCAAAAACTCTGGTATTGATCTAACACCAGCCCGGAATCTATATGTCCTCACCAGAGAAGTGTTAAACAACACCAGTTTCGTTTTGGTCTAACATCAGATAGGTGTTTATTACAACACCAATTAGTATCAAAACCGCATCGGTTTGATTCCAAACTGGTGTTGTTTCAATACTTCTCTGGTGTGGACATACATAGATTCCGGGCTGGTGTTAAATCAACACCGGAGTTTTTGCAGTGTATAACCAATCTCTATCCCTTATAATCTATAACACCGAACGAAGCCTCAACTCAACAACAGAGTGTCAAGGTGAGCCCGGCTGCAATGAAACAGTGAAGTGATTATTACGTTTATGGTATACTGACAGCATAGGGAATATGGAAAGCAAGGAGGCGTTCCTATGTTGCCATGGTGATGTTTTATGTAAAGTGCGCTCCACTCCCGGTTAAAATATTCATCATAGTTCCTATCACATTAGATCAAGACAAACCCCCTTTCCCATTCATCATTAGGGGTGACCGATCAGCTAAGTAATTCAGTCAAAATATGATTTAATATTTTGCCATTTTTAACTCGAAAATTAAATTATCTTCGTCGGGGTTTTACCACGGTAGAAGTGTTTTATTCGTTCTATATGCTTTGGAAATCCATCAATTCTATCAAAACAATGAAATAAAAAACATGATGTGAGTACATGAAATATTGTACAAGGTAGAAAGCATACAAATTTGTTGAAACTTTGAAATGCAGAGGACTTGAATTTTGCCGATACTGATTATCGCCATTCGCATTTTTCATCCATATTATTTATCACAATTTAAATTAGATTTTTAATCGAAGAACTGCCATGCATAGGCCTTACTTTCTAAATTTACAGAAAGCAGACACACGAAAGAATAGCTCACAACCTAGTACTTCATATTCCAGGTGTTGGTGAAGATACTGGACCACCAACATCTTATGCTTTCTCGACTAATAAACAAAGGGTATGTTCAATGTTATCATTATGATAAACATATAGATTTTCCTCCTACTTAGAAAAACGATAGGAATCTTATCTCTCTATCATTCAATCGTGAACGCTCTCCGTCTCTTTGTCGGACTTTCCCTGTCTCATTCTCCTTCTTGCGTTGTCTCTGTATATCATCGATTATTCTAGCATTCTTGGGTACATTTCTCTATACCAGGGACCTACAACATGTTTATACGCACCTCAATCACGTATACACACGCACACTTTTTTTAAACAAGTGCACACCTAGTTACCAATAATGCATATAGCATTTCCATTTATTTGAAAGCAGGATAAAAGAGCATTGTAGATCAAATGCCTTGCTCACGGGCATAGGTGCCGCGGCCGGGGATCGAACCCCGGACGTATACACACTCACACACACACACCCTCAAACGTTGTTATTTGTCTATGCTCAAACCTATGTATGCCTCAAACACACACGCGCACGCACCCTCTATCGCACTTTCTCATCCGCACACACAAACGCACACCCACCCTAACACATAAAGAATCAGAGGGGGGGGGGGTGGGGGTGGTATACGGGAGAGGGGAATTAGAGCAACTGCCCCATTTTCATTCATTGCCCTTGTCGCTATTTCTATAAAGAAGAACAATTAGTTACAGCCCCCACCTAAATATTTTTCTTTTAATCACAGCTCCAAATTATTGTTACTTCCTTTTTTATTCATTTATTTTTTATCCAAGTCACCCGATGGTTGCACCTTGGAGATCCCAATGGTTAGACTTACTCATTTCAGAATTCTACAAAGACATCAGGTTCGCTTTCCCGCTTTGTCGTTGTATAAAAATAATAGAACCTCGTCCAAGGTCCTATTCGATGATTTTGATGAAGAAAAGTACTTCAATACCATTTGTGAAATTGCTATACTTGTTTTATCTCGTCTTATGTCAGACTGTGGTCCGCCCATAATAGACTTTCACTTTGTGCGCGAAATCTGCGTCGTTTCGAGAGCGTTTCCCGTTGATTAATTGAGAAAAGTGGTATCACGTGGGGTTAAAGAGCGGTGCTTAAGGGACAACCATTTCGGGGAAGATACTGACGCCGAAGTCATGCGAACTTGACAGAGGTAAATCCCTTGCATACGGGTATTGCGTCTTGCGAGACTTTGGGAGAGTCTCCGAAAAAACCACACATAAAGCGAAAATGCGAAAGTTATCATGTCCTGTCAAATCTCATCAAACTTGATGTCCGAATACATTAGTTACGAGTGCTTCTGAACATAGAATGCCAGAAACCCCTTTTAGAATGTTGATAATATGTTAAAAACCTCGATTGATCCAAGGTTATGGGATTCGTTGTAGGGGGGCAGTTTAGTATTATCTGGAAAGAAATTCGAAAACTCTGAAACTATGCATACATGTCAAATTCGACACTCAAATCATTATTACTAAGAATCTTAGAGTGCTATATAAGATTGGCGATAATAAATCAACATAATTTGTTTCCAAAAAGTTTATGAACCGTTCTCGAACTTTATGTATATCATCAGCATCTCTTTTTGATGTAAAACGACATAATGCTCCTGCGATATTTGGTCCTATCTTAATATCTCAGAAGGCATAGGGTTAGAGTTAGGATTGTAATAAAGTTTTCGTTCAGAATGGCGTTAAGATAGGATTAGGTTGTTTGGCTTAATGTGCATATTTTCCATCGGAGCAATTGTCGCCGGAACAAACATCATGGAAGTTGAACCCTTTTTGACAATGTTCCAACAATTATCGTTCATTATAAGAATAGAGGAAGAGGGATTTAAGTTTTAGAATATCCATCCATGAAAAATTGAAGATCTCTTCTTTTTTTAGTGTTACGTCATTTACGGAATGGATCTCTGTATTGGATTAATATCCATCCACACCTATCAAAATATTCCTTGAACGGTGTTGGAGTTGAAATTCGTTGCATTTCTTAAAACTTGTTTTAAACCAAACGAACATCATCTTGATGATCCTGTAAAAACGGCTTTCAATCCATAAATGAGAGTTATTTTTCTCCTTTCCATTTTCAAATCTTAACCAATAAATTTTGCGAACAAACTATTTTGGTCATGTTTTTGTACCACTGTTGTAAGAACTGGTTGTCTACGGGAGAAATCCCAGATCCGAGTTTAATTTTAGAAGCCATCACTTTCGATTCTTGCGAACTAATCATTCCCTTGTGATTTTATTTGGCACTTGTTCCCACTTTGTGCAAATCAAAATATCCCTTGCCTCTATCTAAGAAAAAAAAAATCCGTCTATTTTTATTCTATTTGGGTTTTTTTAAGAACGGAATCTTTGCAGGGTATATGAGAACTACAGTTTCCATGTATTCAGCAAATAAACAAACATAAAGTCTAAAAGAAATAGATTGAAATCAATTTTAAAACTTTGAAAATATTCGGTTTCTTCATTCAATAAAATTTATAACCAGGGACGTGAGAGGGCGACCCTGCTATAACTATCTTATTAAATAATCATGAATTAGGTACTATCTTTCCAGAGATATTAATAATTTATTAATCGATAAATATGAGGGAAGGAACATGATACGGAAATGTTCGTCCTTCACCGTATATGACGTCAAAACATTGGCAAAATACCAGCTAGATCAGAATGATGGTCAACCAAGAATCAAAAGATAATTTTTAAACGGAGGTTAAGCAGTAATTTTTTCCCCCTCCCGCTTCATCATTTGAAAATGTCCGTCAAATCACAATGAACAGATGAGAGGTCATTGGTGGACCGAGACAGCACATCGTCTTCAGACCGGACACAAAAAAATGCAAATATGTCGTTTGTCCAGAGTCCAGGACGAAAATGCAGTTTTGATTCACCAATTTTCGACAAAGACTTCTTCGTTATGAAGGGCTTTTGACAACAGATTATCTGCGTTGTAGAAAACGTCTGCGAAGTGACTGCTAACATGCCCTTTTGCATGGAAATTCTAAAACTTACAGCACCTTGATAGATTTCGAATTACCGGTATATTAGCTCGGTCAGAAAATGCCTCTTACTTTTTTCATATATAGCCATTTTAATAACAATCATTATGATTATGATGTGATATCTCATTAGATATTTCAATTTTAACAAAAACATGTTCATGCTCATATTTCTTGAAATTGTTAATATCATTTTATAGAAATTAAAAAAGAAAAATGTTGTTATGTAGGCAAAAGTGAAACGAGGAAGGATGGTTATAATCGATGAGAACTTAGTGTGTAAATCATCAGACTAATTCCTTACGAACCATCAAGCAAGCCTGTCCGGAACTCACTCATCCTCTGAACAGCTTACATCCGTCCTTCCTCCCAAGCTGGCCGGCTGCCGGGGTTGCCCGAGCTACTTTTCTCGCTAACACTGTTGAGACCTCCACGTTCCTCGCGTGCCTCCAAACGAGGTGACGTCATGATGGGTTGTCTCAGTCAGATAGACTGAGTGAGATCGAGTGATTGGCGCCACTTTAAAAAAGTATTAAAAAAACTGACAAGTTCAAAATGGCGTTTTGATTTATTTTGATGGTGCTTCTTTTTAGACAACGAACTCTCGGTATATTTTTCCATGTGTATCATGTAGATGTTCGTTTTATATCTATTTTTAGACAGGTCTTGATCAAAACGAAAGTATTAGTACCCTAATTATAAAGAAGTCACTTCTTTACACAATGAAGTACACATTATTATTATCATTATTATCATCATTATTATTATTATGACTACTATTATTATCATTATTATTATTATTGTTATCATCATCATCATCATCATCATTCAAATAATCATTATCATCATCATTAGTAGTAGTAGTAGTAGTAGTAGTAGTAGTAGTAGTAGTAGCAGCAGCAGTAGTAGTAGTAGCAGTAGTATAGTAGTAGTAGTAGTAGTAGCAATAATAGAAGAAGTAGGAGTATTAGTACACTCTTAAAAAGGTATGGCAAAAACGGCCCAATTTTTAACCATCACTGGGCAACATACTGTCCACACAACTATTAGATAAAATCTGACCAAATTGGGTAATAAATTTGCTCAATTGGATAATAATTGCCCAGAATATATATATATATATATATATATATATATATATATATATTTATTTACCAACATACATTACCCTACTCAGTGGCATAGGCGGCGGAAGCGGGGGGACGGGGGTACTGCCCCCCCCTAAATTTGAGGTGAGGGGACGGTCCCTTTTTTTTTTTGCTTATCAAATTTTTTACCTGTGTCCATCCCAAAATTTAAGGCGGACCCCCCTAAATTTTATTATTTTTTGCTTCCGCCGCCGATGCACAGTGGACAGTATGTTGTCCAACATTTTAAGTGTGTAGTATAGTATTTATCATCATTATTATTGTTACCATTATCATGATTACCCTTGATCTTCGACTCACCTTGGTGAAAATACGGGACAATTCTGTAGAAAACGTTGGTAAAATAGGTCCTGACGTTTCTTGTAAGTATCGGGGAAACTGGTGTGCACCAATGTATTCAGAGCGTGTCCAATGATGTTTGGTGTCATATCACTTTACACATTACAAGGTGAAATATATCTTGAAATTCGTGGAGTATGAAGCGAGAGAGACACGAGTATTCCCCGGGAGAGTATAGCGGGTGAGTTCATTGTCGTGTTACCGGTATGGCCTGAGGGTTGAATTAAATAGGTATGTACCATGTCTGAATTAAATATATTGTCAATGTCGCGATACCAGCATGCACTGATGTCGGGGGTAATGCCAGCCAGTGATAACCTAGTCTTCTGTACATAAACATTATTAAAACAATACTGGAATACTAGAAAAAGTAATATGAGCCCTACTCTTGAAATTATGTATGTACATGTATATATATACGCATTTATGAATAAGCATAGTTAGACGCGTAAGTACTTATATTTGAGAACAAAAAATCTATCGACAATCAACTGTTTCATTCGTTCGGTATTCCGAAAACAAACATGTCCGAAACCACCGCCTAGAAGCATGAAAGAGCGTTGAAAATTAGACATAAGAACGGTTTTATGTCGTTTATGACATTATGTTCAAGTTTTAGGAATTTTACTTAAATGCGGTCGGATGTTGAGAATTTTTTTTTAAAAATCAGATTGTGTTAGGTTCTCTAACATGTTGGAAGAAACTTGTAGAATTAAAGACAAGTTTTTAGAGCTAACAAACAAACAGACAGGTCAGACAATCACATATTCAATCAGCAATCAATTAGCAAACGGCCAAAACGCTCGTTGACCTAGACAGTACCCGGATGCTGATTGATAAGCCTATAGGGTTGCCCACCCTGGCAGCCGTCTTAAAATCTCAACTAAGATCTGGGGCCCGTGTCATAAAACTTGTAATAATAACAAATATGCGATAACAGTTATAAGCTACTGAAATCCTTCAACCTCATTAGCTGATTTTGTTATGAAACGGGATCTTCAAGTTTCAACAAGTCATTAGGGAGTATTCGTACTGTGAAACAGAACGCTTTCAAGAACATAGAAAATGTATTGTCAAATGCATGCCCTTCATGACAAAGAGCAACCAAGAAGTCTTTGTCGAATCAAAAGCAGCAGTTACGTCCTGGACACTGGACAAACGACATACTTGCAATTTTTCGTCAGCTCCGGAACTTTGGACGAAGCGGCTCTCCCGGTTCACCAATATTCGACAAAGACTTCGCAGCTGTTCTTTGTTATCTGACGGCCATTCTCATTATATTGACTGCGTTCTTGAATCTGTTCTGCGTTGCAGAGAGAAAATCCCTAGTCTGAACAAGTCAATGTTGATTCGAATGGAGGAAAACACGTTGGTTTTATTACATGGGATGTCTTTGGGCCCCATTCGACAAGGGGTGCGGTGGGAGTCGAATTGCACCCCCTACTTCAATCTTAATTTGAAAGAGTAAAGCCATACGCAAAAAAAGCATAATGACATACATTGCATAATACATATAGGATTTGCATATGGCTTATACCGTATTTCACGTGTATTTTTTTATGTTAAGAGTAGAACATATTTCTTAACACTGTTTGCTACTGCAACATTACATACAAGCACATAGATTTTAAGTATCTTGGCCTATACGTTAAAACGAATGCGCCATTCCCTTATAGTTTAGCTTAAATCTGTGTTTTATAATATAATTGATAAAGATCATAGGACTTTACTTCCCAAAACTCTGCAACTGGCATAGAAGGATCGACGTAGTTAAGAAAGCAATAGCCATTTTTTTATAAACTTAATATTATTACAATGCATGCCGGGAGATAGATGCCCCCTCCCCCCTTCTCGTCTTCACCAAGCGGTTTGTGTGACCTACTGGTCAACCCTACACTCATACCTTCCAGATGGATTTCCAATCGTCACTGACGTCACAGATCACATGACAATAAAAAAAAACTTCAACACCATCACAAGCTACTCCCATAACATTCATTATCATCTTACCTCATTTGAAAAGTTTTCGGGGTTTTGAAAGGCTATTCCCCCCAAAAAAAAAAATAGTTATGATAATAAATAAATAAATTAATTAATATTTCATGATAATTAAGCTGTCATTTCTGGCTGGTTCGACATTTTACTCTCGAAATTTGTGACACTATTACATGTATTAATATAAATTTGTCGTGATCTTTTTGGGGGTGGCTTTCATCGATCGCTCGCATTGTCCAAACTAGTAATGAACCGTATCCAAAACTCCGTGAATCCTACTTCTTTAAAATTACACACTTGTTTTCTTGCTTACATTTAGTGTTTTACTAGGTAGGCTTGTGAAACTTTCAGAGTTTGATCTTGCACCTTTTTTATTACATTAATATTGGCAGTTGACTGGACATCCGGTAACAACGATGATCTGTTCTAAGTTACACGATTTGTCAAGGGTTCACCGTATTTTGAACTAACCCCAAAGTGTCAGATTAAGGTATAGCATTTTAGGGAGTATCTTGCCCATGACCAATCGAATGCAAGGATTTAAGTTGCTTATCACAGTTGTCAGTGACAACCATTGACAAATCACTTCGTGAAATCATCCCCTCTTTCCCAATTATAGCCTCGCATACAACATCTCGTCATAACGTGATGTTGTGGCGCTGTCTTGTCTTTCCGGTGAACTTTTTAAGAGCTGAAAATCATCCCGGATAGCCATGGTTGCAGGAGTAGACAGTTAAGGATGATGATACCAAGAGTGCGTGGCTGGTGATACCTTATGTTTACCGGGGTCATCCGTCAGTCGACATTCCCTGGGTATGGCCGGCTGTCACCGCGTCAACAAGAAAGAAAAAATGACGGAAAAGCAAACTGGTCAGATACCCATGCATGCTTCCATCAGGGCATGCGGGTTATCGCTTAGCAAACGCCTGGCGAGCGCTCACGTCAGAATTGTTTGTGCCATCTCCCTGTCATGAAGAGGAAAGTGAGAGAGGGAGAAATGATGGATAATGGTGTTATAAACCAACAAACCCATTCATGACGAGGTTGCCACGGGATGAATCACGATGGTGATTCGCAGAAAGTATGTTGGTTTGTTAATAGCTAACCCCATTCCATCCACCCCTTCCCTTGCTAAAATAAACCAACCAATTCAATGTCGGAAGAAAGATGTGAACGAGTGATTGCTTAAAAAGTGAATTACGTGATATTAAAGGCGTACACTAGACTAAAAAAATATTCAGATTTGAAGATCGGACAAACAAAATACTAAAAATTTCATAAAAAAGAGGGGATTTCCCTTTTTGAGTGATAAAGTATATTTTTTTTATAAAACACCCACCCCCCCCCCAAAAAAAAGGGATCAAAACTATTCTTAAAATGGAAAGATTTTCTCCCTCTACCCTCTCTGTATAGGTTCCGGTACACCAATGTCACGAATATAATCCAGGATAGAAGAGGCATAACCTTGTTTTTTTATATATACACTTTTTTTAATGTTTTCTTGTCAATTCGAGGGTGCTGATTACGAATCTGAATGATGCCACTCTTGTAACCTTGAGCATTTTCCGCAAATTGGCAAAATCCAATATGGCCGCCAAAATATTCAAATTACCCATGAAAATCATAAAATTGTCCGCACATTGGCTATGAAATGCATGAAATTGTGTGGCAGGAGTGAAATACTCTCTGAAAAAATAATTTTTGACAAAATATTTATTTTCCTGATATTCAAAATGGCCGCCATAGGCCCTTTTATACTCCATTATGTACAATATGAATAGGGAAAACCAATTTTCACAAAATGAGCACTAAACTGCAAAAAATCGTGATGTATGAACGAAGTAATATATGCAAATCATCATTACTAACGAGATATATCATTTCTTATGTCATATATGGGAACATTGCTGTATTTTGATATCTAAAATAGCCGCCACTGGCCCAAACAGTATTGCGTACAATGGCAATGGGGGCCAAAAAATTCGCAAGAGTGATCACTAAAATGCATTTTATTAAGATTAAACGAGTGGAATACTGACTAAAAACATAATTGTTAACGAAATATATTATTAATATGCCATGTATGTGATAAATGTTGTATTTTTTTATTTTCAAAATGGCTGCCAAAGGCCCTAAAAGTATTATGCACAATGAGAAAGAGGAGCAAAGAAATCACAAGAGTGAGCACTAAAATGCATAAATATGTGATAAATTAATGGGATACTGTCTAAAAACGTATTTTCTAACGAAATATATCATTCAGGTTTCAAGTTTGTGTTAAATACTGTATTTTGACTTTCAAAATGGCCGCCATAGACATTAACAGTATCATGTACAATGCAAAGTGGGAAACCAATATTCACAGGAGTGAGCACCATAAATGCACGTAATAGTGATCTATGAGTAAAATATTGTCTGAAAGCATAATTTCTATTAAGATATATAATTTATTCTGCCAGTTAGGTGATAAATACTGTTATTGGAAAGTCAAAATGGCCGCTACAGGCCCTTACGGTATTATGCACAATGTGAATGGGAACAAATCATTTCAACAGAATTTGGCTTTGCTTGGCCAAATGGTGATGCATGAGTGAAATATTGTCTGAAAACATGATCTATAACAAAATATATCATATCTTATGTAATTTAGGTGATAAATACTGTATCTCAACATTCAAAATGGCTGCCATATGCACTTTTTGTGAACATTATTTGTCTCCACTCAAATTGTATATTATACGATAAGGGCCTATGGTGGCCATTTTCAATTTAAAAGTACAGCATTTAAACATTAATTACACAACATTATGATATATCTAGTTAGAAACCGTGGTTTTAGACAATATTTCACCCTTACATCACAATTCACAATTATATGCTATATTTAGAGTCAAGCAAAGCCAAATTCTGTCAAAATTATTTGTCCCATGTTACAATGTACACAATACTTTTAGGACCTATGGCAGCCAAAGTACAGCATTTATTACCTCCACGACCAATATGTGATGTATTTAGTTAGAAATCATGTTTAAGACAATATTTGTACTCGTACATCACAGTTATATGAATTTTGAATGTCAAATACAGTATTTATCACCCATATGGCAGAAGAAATGCTATAATTTAATAATATATATATGTTTTCAACTAAAATTGTACTCATACAACAGGATTATATGGATCTCATAGTCAAGCAAATCCAAATTCTTACAAAATTATATGTCCCCATTCACATTATAGATACTAATGTTAGGACCTATAGGGACCATTTTGAATTTCATAATACAGCATTTATCTCATGCATGACAAAAGAAATGATATGTCTTGCTATATATAAAACATGTTGTCAGACAATATTTTACTCGTAGATCACAATTACATGCATTTTATGTTTCTTACTCGTGTGAAAATTAGTTTCTCCATTCGCATTGTACATGATAAATATAGGGCCTATGGCGGCCATTTTCAATGTCAAAATACAGCATTTATCATATAAATGGCATATTAACAATGATGTCTTTAGTCAGTATTCCACTCGTTTATCTTAATAATATGCATTTTAGTGCTCACTCTTGAAATTTTTTTGGCCCCGGCCATTGCCATTATTATTAATACTCTTTGGGCCAGTGGCGGCTATTTTAGATATAAAAATACAGCAATGTTCCCATATATGACATAATATATGATATATCTCGTTAGTAATGATGATTTGCATATATCACTTCGTTCATACATCGCGATTTTTTGCAGTTTAGTGCTCATTTTGTGAAAATTAGTTTTCCCTATTCATATTGTACAAAATGGAGTATACACTGGCCTATGGCGGCCATTTTGAATATCAGGAAAATAAATATTTTGTCAAAAATTATTTTTTCAGAGAGTATTTCACTCCTGCCACACGATTTCATGCATTTCATAGCCAATGTGCGGACAATTTTAGGATTTTCATGAGTAATTTGCATATTTTGGCGGCCATATTGGATTTTGCCAATTTGCGGAAAATGCTCAAGGTTACACGAGTGGCATCATCCAGATTCGTAATCAGCACCCTCGAATTGACAAGAAACCATTAAAAAATATTGTATATATAAAAAAACACGGTTTGGTCAAGTTTCTATGGGGCCTATCCTGGACTAATAATATCATATTACATCTCCTATTGGCGTGCACTTTCCCGGAATTCAAAGTTTGGATTTGGTCTGATTATTTCTTTTGAATAAAAGGATGGCCTTGATTTTCCAATCTCTTTCTTCATTTATCTTCTTTTGTCGTATTTCCGGCTCTGCATCTTGACAAGACTGGGGGCTTAGGGGCTGTTTCTTGAACATGTTCTTTAAAACTACTCGCAATCTTCCGATCGACTGGAATATGGAAAGCCTATGGCAAGACAATATGCGATTCAATTGCATTTGCTGAAGTTGAAATATCCAAGAGACGATTTTCTGTAGTTATTTTTTCTGAGCATGTCTTTCCATCGTAGAAAGTATTAATTGAAATTTCACACATATGTTGTTATTAAGCCATTCACTATTTTCGGTTCATAGTTTAGCGCTTCACACTCCAGTCGTACGTAAACTCATGCGCGCCTTTACAGATAGCTTTGTGAAACATGTCCCTTTAGCTATAGTAATATGAAGTTTTCGCTTCCACGGCAAACGACGGATTCAGAACATTTATTGTAAAATGCCCTTCATGACAAAGCACAACCAAGAAATCTTTGTCAAAAATTGGTGAATCATTGTAATTTTCTCTTCTATTTCCGAAATTTAGGACGAAACCGCTGTCCCGGATCACCAATTTTTCGACAAAGACCTACACCAGTTGTCGTCATTTAAAACTGCTGTTCCGGTTCGCCAATATTGACACATACCTCCCAGTTGTTCTTTGTCATTTGATGGGCATTTTCCATTCATTTACTGTGTTCTTGAATCCGCCCCCGTCACTGTGGTTGCGAAAACTCCCTATTGTTTCTTTTCTTTGGGTATAGTCACACACACACAATTCCATTAAAACCTGCGTTTCTTCTTTGTTCCTTCCAGATACCATGGTATTTTTAACCCTCTGATGCCTCGGATGAAGAAAGCGACATTGGTGGTCATCGTCATTGCTACCTGGCTTGCATCGCTTCTCGTCGCCACACCCACCGCCCTCTACACCAGAGTCTACAACGGAACGTGCAACGGTAGGGAATTCCGCTTCTGCGCCGAATACTGGCACGACGTCCGAGCCTCGAAGATCTACGTCGTTCTCCTCTCACTAGTGGAGTTCTTAGTGCCCATGCTGATCATGGGCTGCATCTATCTGAGCATCGCCACCAAGCTTTGGCTTCACCGCCATCCTCCCGGCCACATGACGGCCCGCCACCGAGAGATCACCTTGGTCCGCAAGCAGAAGACGATCCCGATGCTTGTGGCAGTTGTGGTGGCCTTCTGCTTTTGCTGGGCTCCCTACTACGCCTACAACATCGTCGTCGTATTCCTGTACGAGGTCATAGAGAGACAACCCTACTACCTTACCCTCATGTACGCCGTTGAAGGTCTGGCCATGCTCAATGCCGTAGTCAGTACCATCATTTACTTTGGCCTGAGCCCTGTATTCCGCAAGGAGCTTGTGAACATGTTTGGAAAAGCCTTTGTCTGTTGCAAGTTGCCATCCATCGGCGTCTCCCAGACTCGGACGTCACACAGATCCAATGGCAGTCAGTCCTCCAATGTCCCGAGACTTAACGGCTACATCAATGGGACAAGGAAACCTACCGTTGAGACCGTAGACACACGGATATGACTGCGTCAGTGGCCAATCGTTAAACGCAACATGGATCACGTGTGAAGATGTAAAGAGTAAGACGTCAGATGATCCTTCATGGGAGCCTCTAACGAAAGAGTTAAGAGGGCACTCAGTATTGCTAAACTCTTGTTCATATCACTGTGATTATTGTCATGCACTTGTAAAAGACAACATTATCAATCTTTATCGTCAAGAACCTATTTAACCCGACATCATGATGTCATCGGACAACACACGTCGAACAAACTGTGAATTGTCAGAATTTAATTGTAACAGCCAATTTCTGGAATTCTATTTTTTGTACTTTCATTGAAACAGTGTTTTCTTGTCGGAAATGATTGTTTTATTATCATCATCATGTTGATGAAAAGTGAACTTTGATATAAGTAAGAACAATTTATGCCAATCTGAAGAGAGTTTTTTTTACATGATTAATGTCTTGATTTTATGAAAGCTAATAATTCAGTATATTATGCAAACGCGTGTCCTAACTTTGAAAGGACTTAGATTTATGTATCTAAAATATTTTTATTTGATTTATTTGACAAGAGAAAGGATGGAAAGAGATATTTTGTGTATAGTATTCAACGTACGGGTTGACAGAACTGTGTGAATGAAAGTCTACTTTATTTTCTTAGCTTCAAACAAATCTTTAGATTTAATGGAATCTTTGCGTGCCTTCGATGGAGTTTGTCTTATTTCAAGCAAGAAAAAACTGATTGTAAATATGAGAACATGGGTCTATTTTTCGTCTTTTGTAAATATATATTTAACTCTTTATTCGAATATTGATAAATGATACAAACACGTGTTGCATTGTATTTTGCATCGTGGGCTATGAGAATTGTATAATGTGCATATTCTTCAATGATTGATCAGTGTTAAGAAATGTTGTAAAGATATGCATTATTGTCACTTTAGTGGTGATATGGGTCTTTATCCTGGCCCCCTGCGCCCCATTTCGGCCAAACTCAGTCAGAGCTAGTTGCCTCTCTTATACTGGCTTTTAGATATGATAATGTAAATATGGCTTCATGTGAAATTGTTTTTAATGGTTGGAAACTGGTCGTTTGTTATCACTGGAATGTGGGAATATATATATATTTCTTTCTAAACAAAATGGATCAACTTCATTCATATATACTTGTACTACAGAGGCCATATTTACAGGTGTCTCTTTTTTTTTGCTCCTTTCAGAAGATTTTTCCCATCAAAATTTCGCCATCAATTTATCCTATACGACCTCAATGTAACATTGAATATAAAACGTCTACTTGTTTTTGTCATTCTAAATGTAAAACAGGAATGGATTGAACTTTAACAATCACCATGCAAACATTGAATATAGTGTTACTTCAACCATAATGCACATCACCTCATCACCTTGGTCGTACATGTGGGCTATAAATACTTAAAGGGCCCAGCCACTGACAAATCATGGGGAAATTGAATCAATATGAAGTTTGCAAAAGGCCAATTGACTTGCATTACATAATCCGTCCGTCATGAGCGCCCGTCGGACTAATGTGATAAAAGTTCGGACAGCACGAATTTGACCGAACTCGTGATGGTTATTTACTTCGGATCATCGCAGTTCCAGTTTCCAACAATCCCAATTCCTAGACTCATTGCAGGTCTCTTGATTGCTAAACGAAAATAAATAACCTCTGTGAAGTTACATGTTTCAAAGTGAAAACACGCAATTTACTTCTGGTTGGTTAGTCTACTAACTATTGCTCTCCTATAGACCTCCCAGACATGCCGGTGTCTATTACATAACACCCCCAGGCATGCGGCCGAGTGAAAGACTTGAATCCCTTCTCTGTTCTGAGATAAGCCTTGATTTCCCCATGATTTGTCAATGAAAGGTCGCTTTAATGCTGTATGATATCTGTAATTGGTATTCAAGAAATTTGGGTAATGTTATATTTATTTTTTTATTCAGTATAAACAAAACATGTACGTCATTTTCGTTAACTTTTGAGCAATATTTCGTTTCAGGCATAGGAATTTAAATGTTCATACATGTATGTATACCACGTGGGAAAATCCAAGCAACTGTAGACATTGTCTTTTATGGACTTGTATGTTAATGGAAATATTGCAACAGTTTGCACTGGCATCCACGACCTGAGGAGTTAAACAATGAAAGCACAAAGAAAATAGTCCACTGGCAGTTCATCCATTTGTAATGAGTTGCCAGAAACTGGACAGCAACCTCCGTGGCAGTTAAGGAGTTTCCGCTCCGCAACGTACAGACGATTCAAGACAGATAACTTGTATTGCCAATTGCCCGTCATGACAAAGAGCAACAAAGAAGCCTTTTTGTCGAAAATTGTTAAATCAAAACAGCAGTTTAGTCCTTCATTCTGGCGGAAACGACATGTTTGCAATGTTTCGTCCGCTCTGAAACTTTGGACGAAACTGCTGTCTCATCAAGTTTTGACAAATACTTTACAGCTGTTCATTGTCATTTGATGGGTATTTTCAATAGATTTACTCTGTTCCTGCATCGTCCGTACCCAACGTAGTGAGAACTCCCTATAGTGATATGGGAACCAAACGAACATGCACGCCTCACTCATTGCTTGCAACAGCCATGCCCTGTTCACCATGTTCACAGACCTAGTTTCGTATGGATAATTTTAAGAAAAACATTGATACGAAGTGCGTTGGCGTTCGCTCGTGCGCATGCGCAATATGCGTTTAGGTTTGCTATCTATTTGATTTGATTTGATTTGATTTGATTTATTTATCTGAGTCAGAGCTGTGGAGTTCCTCGTCATGTTTCTAAAATTCCTATTGAATCTCAAATAATTGTTGCAATTGTAAAAAAAAAAAAGAATTAATTAATTAAATAGAGTACCGAAGCGATGAAGTCAGTTGCCATGGTGTCATGGCGGCCTAGTTCTAAACAAATGAACCCGACGAATGAAAGCGTGTGTCTCTCATAGGAGAAAATGGCTGCTATCGGAATTTGATCGCTTGCAACCTATTTTTCAGATGAGCCAAAGTCATACAAATGTGTACAGACGATCGTCAGCTGTGATTCTGTTTAGAACCAGCCCGCCATGACACCATGGCAACTGACGTCACACTTCGGTGCTCTATAGTAAGCATTTGGGACGCAACATCTGTGACGTGGTTATTTGGAGTAGAATATCGTAATGTACATGCGCAGAACAGCCAATCCTTGTCTTACACATGCGCATGAAAGAAGTTTGGGCAGATAAACTCGTCTTGATAAGGTGCGTCAGAAATCCGAAGCTGCTTGTAACAGTATTTCTAATTTAAAAATTTCAAGACAAATTATCGGTCGGCAAAACGAATGTAAAATTGTGCTTGTTTTATGGATGGTGAATTAGTTTCACTGTATTGAAAATCCAGCGAACGTATTCAGGCAAGCGTATTCATGATATCTTTTGCGAGAGCATTGCTGATGCAATTGAATTTCAAACGAGGCCATTGAACTTAATGATACATGTGATAGATAAGAAGATAACTTTACCAGTGTCGCTTTTTCAGGAGTAATGTAAACATATTTGGTATGTTACTTACTTTCTTTTAGCATTGTACAGCATGCATCTTTGTAAAAAACAATAAACGAAAGTGTTATGTATTCTGACTGCAAAATAAGTTAAGACTATTCTATACCTCCCTAATTTTCTCCTTACACGCAAATCATTTTATAACTACGGCTATTTTCCCTCTTTGTAATCTTTATGAATATTTTACGATCTCTTTTTTTTTAATGCAAACACACATTTCGAAAGTAATGCTTTTTACGCTTAGGGCCATACTGACATACTTCTTTATGCCAAAATCACTTCCTTTACTTTTATGTTCCGTAAAATATTGATAAACTCCTGACGAGATTGTGATTGGAATCTTCTTGCTTTAGTCTCTCGGTGCTAAAGATTCAACACCGGACCAACCAAACAATTTCATTATTGCGCAATCAAAGCTGGACCAAGTATCAATGACGTTGAAAGATCTTCAATATCGTCTTAGAAATTTTGTTGCATCAACATGTAATTATTTTTAATATGGTATTTGTATTTATTTTTATTTGAATATGAATAAATTGTGAAAAGTGACTATATGTTTCAGACTTTTAATTTTTCTCTCGTTATTTTTTTAATGTTTCTATATGATGAGGAAAAATTGAGTCTAGGATGGAAGAACCTTTGTTCCGATTACGAAGTTATCACCAAAAAATATATATTAAAATCAGTCCCTAGTCATCTAAGTGTTCGAGTAAATCCAAATCGGACATGATTAATTACAAGAGTAAGGCTCGTATTTATCTCCAATCTCTAAGATTATTTAAATCTAAAATTATTAATATCTTAATGTTCGGATGGTAACTAACCACACCGATCTGGAGTTAATTTGAATAACTGCTGTTCCGAGTTTTCGAGAATCAGTCCTTGCTAACGCATATTCTTATTCAAAGCAAATGATTATGACTTATTTTGGTGACTGAAATGTCAAGAATCTGGTATGTCTATTATCAATGAGATCCACTTTAGTGATTTAAAGTAAGATTAAGGTTTCAATCGTCCAAACATCCAATGGCACGAGTCAGCCAGTGTTTTTTTTTCCCCAGGGTTTACGCGGTAGTCACGTCTCATACCATACTCGTTAAACGGCGTTTATAAAAGCCTATACTAAATCTTATTATGACGTCATTACATCTCCCACATTTCTTGTTTGGTATAATGTGTGTTTGAGTATTTGAAGGCAACTATGGATTCAACCATACCGGGGAGCCACTCACCTATATTGAGGTACACACGCGCGACTAAAAAAACGCATTAAATGGGTATTTTTTGCTGATCATGGTGTATCAGGAGTGTGACGTGTCAAAAATGGCCAACATTTTGCAAAAAAGGTATATAGTTATGGGGCTAAAAAACGTATATTTTTACGGGTTGTACTGTCTTGTCTAGGGGGCAAAATCACGAAATATGCACCCGAAAATACTTGAAAATGGTATACAGATAATTGACCAATGGATAAAACTTGTTTAGGGTGGGTTTGTAAAACCTGTGGTCGAGCGTGTGTTCAGCAATATAGTTGAGTTCCCACCCCCCCCCCCGGGGGGGGGGGCAAACATACCATTCGCTCGATTTCTGTAATAATTTCCTCACAATAGTGGACCCAATTCCAAAAGAAAATGCTGATTAGTGCGTTTTCTATTACAAATGGTACAGATTTTATCATCATCATCATCACCATTATCATCATCACCATCATCAATGTCATCAACATGAATATCGCAATTACAATAACGCAATATAAAATCCCATTCACTATTAATGTCTTCAGGTTTTTAGCCATCACCATCGCAAATCACATTATCATCACCATCATCACCAACTTCATCACCATCATCATCACTATCACCACCATCAACATCATCACCATCATCATCATCAATTTACACCACCACCACCACAACCGCAATCATCATAATCGTTATCAAACAACATTATGAACATAATCACCATCATCACCATCATCATCATCATCAATTTACACCACAACCACAATCATCATAATCGTTATCAAACAACATCATTATGCAGTGCCATCATCATTCATTCATCACCACTATCATGCTATCATCATGAACATCAGCGTAAACGTCAACGACAGAGAATACTCATGTCACCATCATCACCATCTATCAATAACAAAATCACCATTCTGCAAAGTAATGGATCTATTTGCGTTTAGTTTGCGTTTACAGCATTGTAAAAACGCTTTTTAAAATGTTAAGGAAGTTGTTTAAGCCCGTCACTCGAACAAAGAGTTGTTCAAACTTTTAAACAATAGTTAAAACTTTCTTTTAAATCGCTCAAACGGTTTTACAACTTGTTTAAGACTTTAAACAACTTTTTGAAACTTTAAAGAACTTGTTTGAAGGCGGAGTTGGCTCAGTCGGTAAAGCGTCTGCCTGTCGAACCAAAGGTCGTGAGTTCGAGTCCACCCCGAGCAGATGACCGAAGACTGCGTTGTGTGTAAACCTCTCTCCTCTGTTCATGCATAGATGCAGGTTATGTTACAATGGAAAATACTCCATCTCTCGGATAGGACGTTAAATGGAGGCGCCGTGTAGAGGAGAGTCACCACCTTTGTACGTTAAGAACCCACTGCACTATTCGTATAAGACTAGGGGAAACCCCTATGTGGTCCACCTGCACTCCCCCAATCAGTTATATCAGGAGAGACCTAACAAAAAGAACTTTAAACAACCTTTTTAGAACTTTACACAACTTATTCTTCGAGTGACGGGCTTAAACAAAGTGCTTAAAGTTTTAAATAGTGTTTATTCATTGAAGTTCACATCGCCTTACGATCATGTCGATTCGGCACAATGAAACCACGTCTCAAACACACGTGACAAAGTAAGCCATCTTGTGTAAACACTCGTTTATTTGTAATACCATACATCAAAACTAGTACTCTCTGCATCGTATCAAAACTATTTGAATTTACCATGACTGTATAAGTGTGACTTGGGAAATCAAATGGATATCAAATGAAAACAAAACAATGAAGATACAATCATGCTTCTTAATAAAGTATAAAAATTCACTAAAAACTTATAACAAGTTATATCAGAAAGTACAATGTATTTTCAATAATGAAACATCTGTTACGTAGTCAATAATAATATATTACTATCACAATCAAATCTTACATAAGCATGATAAGGTTTATAACGTAAGCACCTGAATTACGTATATATATGTATAGAAAGAAAAGAAGCATAAGAAATTCTAGATATTTAAATGATAAAATACATTAATGTCAATTTGGTCATAGAGATATCGCGAAAGTCACTGTCTAGTTTCAAAAGTACGTATGGTTTATTGTCTTGGTTTTTCCATAATTTTGTTTCCGCCCTGAAAAAAAATGAATAAAAATAAAATCTTACAAAGATGGCCCATGGTTTTTGGTAGTGTAGGTAAATATACATTTATATTGACTGTCATCTGATCTAAAAGTCAGGTTTCAGTGGATATACCGTCTCAAAAGCATGGCAAGCGTTGAAATTGAAGCGTAAGTATATCGGTCGGTTTGATAAATTCTGTATACATTCCCATGTTATGATGTCCGCCAGACATCGTTAAAACGACAGATGTTTCATGTCAGGATGATATTCATTATGTGAAGAATACAAGGAGAAGAAAAAGAAGAAGAGGAGGAGGAGGTAAAAGAAGGTAATGAGAAATAGGAGATAAAAGAGAAGTGGAAGGAATACAAGGAAATTTCAAGAGAGGCAGAAAATCACAGAATTTTCCCCTGTGGTCTCAATCACAAGGAGATTATCATTATTGTTATCATTATTATTATTATCACTATTATTATTATTATTATTATTATTATTATTATTATTATTATTATTATTATTATTATTATTATTATTATTATTATTATTATTATTATTATTATTATTATCATTATCATTATAACCGAAGGGAAAAGGCGCTATATGAAATGTCTTTTGAATTGGATTATTATATTATTATTATTATTATAAATATCATTATTTTGGTCACTATTACCATTGTTAAAATCAACTAGTATCATAATTTCTATTATTTTATAATCATTAAGAGATTTTGAAACAAAATGAGGTGATAGAAAAAATATCGGAGTAAATTTACTTATTGAGAGTTTTAGAAGAAGTAATAAATATCATTAAATAATTTACAGACAAGTACTTACAAAATATCTGATGCACAGTTAAGATGCAGCGCGCCAACTAACTTGCATTCATCATTAATAAGAAATAAACACTTAGATTTCAACGACGATTTTGTCTGTTGGTTTTATTTTCGATGTTATATAACCGATTTCATTCTACATACAGTTGTTGTTTTTTTGCTACAAAAGTGCAAAAATACGTAGAGCATTGCAAACTCCCTGGGTAACAGACTTCACAAGTAGAAATGGTAAAATTGTATATGGCATGGTGCTTTTAATCATGGTGAGTGACTATGGCAGGCGCTGTGCATCATACACGTAGTTTCTATTTACACAGTATAATTCAAATACAACTTTTCCCCATCACATGGTGTGCACATGCGCATACCAGTCGCACTCCATCGTCATTGGTTTTGATGAGGGAAGAGTGCACTGCCACAGTGGTATTATCATGAGCCATATAAGACCTATATCATACGTGCAGTGAATCTAAAATGGACGATGCAATGATGCCGTTTTCATATGATAAACGTGCATTATTACCGTTACACCGCGGTCGCATCTACCAACAATATGTGTACCGCGGTCGGAGACAACGGCGCGGTAACTACGGCCATTTCCGTAAATTTAAGAAAATGCGAAAGCTCCCACACTATTTAACCTGTCCTGCTAATTTACAGGTACATCCTTCTGCACACATTACGAGTACTTTGCTTTCACACTGTCAAAACAGGGTATTTGATATTTGGGCTGGTGTAAAAGAACCTTGTGACAACAAAGTTGACATGAACCGAGGCCATTCTGTGTATCAGTCTTCAGTTATTAACTGTCATGTTTATGAAAAATGTTGGGCTTTCGTAAATAGAACCTCTGACATCTATCAGCTTCGGTCCGCCCTCAAGTAGGATGACGGATCATCCGGTATTCCTGAGCAATAAACTAAACGTCTCCCAACAAACCTCTTTCGAGTCAGGGTATTCCCTGCATGTCTCGTCCTTCTCACTTCCCCCCAATTTTGATTGCACCCGTGACTTTAAAATGTATAGTAAGAAATGAAGTCTGTGGCGTAAGTAACAATGTGGTCAGTCCTGATCGGCACCAACGAACGTAGAGGGCGTTAAAACTTTGCAGTGTTGTTCTAGTGTTGGCTATTGTATTTATGTGGTGTTGACGCTCTCCACGTTCGTTGATCGGCATTTTTGATGAAGGAAAGTCATCTCTCATCCTTCTACAAGGTGCATCAATATTGTTCTCTTCCGTGTTACCGGACTAGAATCGAGCCTCGGCAGTTTGGTCAGAGCTCTTCCGCACCAGCCCTACCTGAATGTAGCCGTTGCGTCCTTGAGATATGTTACTGTGAGTATTATTAGGTGTGTTGAACTTCTCCTTGTCCATGTCGCTTGTTCTGTTCCGACCTGATGACTTCCGTCCAAGGAGATTGGAAGCCATGGTGGTCAACTCGGATCTGAAATTGGGGCTCATCAAGAAATAAATAATGGTGCTGATGACAGAGTTGAGCATGGCGATGCTTTCGACCACGTAGAAGAGCGCAATGTGGCCCGGGTAGTTTTCCAGGGTGTCCATTGCGAAGTACACCGCCAGCGTGTAGGCGTAATATGGCGCCCAGCATACGAAAAAGGCAACGACGACGGTGATAAGCATAGGGATGGTCTTCTGCTTGCGAACGAATGTGATTTCACGGTGTCGCTCTGTCTGGTTACCCGGTGGCGTCCGGTGCATCCATAGCTGCATAGCGATCTGCAGGTAGATGGATCCCATGGTAAAGAACGGTATCAGGAACTCGAAAACCGTCATGAAAGAGATGTAGATTTTGCCAGCGAAGAGGTTGTGCCATAACTCGAAGCACTGGTTCTGTATCTGGCCGGTGTGGCAGTTCTTGAACGTGGTGACCTGGGTTTTTAGAGGTGTCGGTAACGTTACCGAGATGGACACGATCCAGATGGAGGCAATGATCGCGCAAAGCGTCGACTTCTTCATCCGAGGACGCAGCGGTCTAAAAATACCAATGTACCTGGAGAGAAGAAGAAGAAGAAAAAAGAACAATTGTTCAGTGGAGGAAAGACATCCAGGTTCTTTCAAATAGTGAGGTTTTAAATCTATCAGTATAATCGGCATGTTTTCATCGTGATTTTCTTTTTACCGTATTCAAATCAATGCAACGATACATAAAATTTAGAACGTACAGGTGCATGATGTATAGGATTCACAGTCGATTTTCTTCAGATTCATGCACCTAAAACAAGTTTTGAACTTTTAAAAACATGTCTTTGTAATGACTGTATCTGATAACCGCCCAACCCATCTGTCCCCTCTCTATTCTCCCCCCTCCCCCTCTCATTATACACATATAATCTTTTATACGGCTTGCTAGCTGCTTCTAAAATGTGAAAACACTGGCTCGACCCCTTGAATTCATTTATGATTATGTTCAATATTTGTCAATGTTGTGAACTTGACTGGAAAACAAATAATTATACTTTAAAAACCCTCGGTGAATCATTCAGACTATTGTCTCATTTGTAGAGTTTCATTCCATTACGCAAGACGACCCTGAATTTCAAGATCAACAAACGTCTTTGGATGAAGTTGGGCCAAGTCTGTCGATGGCACAGGAAAGGGAAGTGGGCTCAACTAGAAAAAGAGTCTCGGGGGAGGTCAACTAAGGGGAAACAAATATTCCGAACACCAAATGGGGGCAGGTTTTGTTACCCCATCTCAACATCCGATCTCTGTCTGAATTTTCTCTTTCTGACTCGTATCAGGTATCAACCTATTTCTATATATGTTTTGTGTTTTCTTTACCGACGCAATAAGGAAAATATTATGATTAATAGTTAACTTTCAATAAGTACATACTGTTTCTAAAGATCTTTTGCAATCGTTTTTATTTCGTAGTCTTCTCGTTTTACTCCTAGGTTTGCAGTGTGTTCGTAGCGCAGAAGTTTGTGTCTTTGTGTGTATACCACTGGTGTGAAGGAGTGTGTGTGTGAGTGTGTGTGTTCGTAGCACAGGTGTTGTGTGTTTGTGTTTTTAGTACAGCCCGATTATACAGGTGTTCGTGTATTTATGTGTAGCACATTGAGGGTATATGTGTGTGTTCATGATTGTGTAACACAGGTTTCTGTTTCTGTTTCTGTTTGTGGTAACTCCCGTAGGAACTCGGCAGGACAGCATTTTTTGCTGGTAAACGCCAAGCTGGTATATAACCAATTACCTTGGAAACATTTTACGTCTAGGTTAATCAGTCATAGTGGCTGACGTAATAGACGACAGATATCACTCTTGGGCCTTTTTATCAAAGTGGAGACAATGGCAGAGTTGGGATTCGAACTCACAACCTTGCGATTATGAGTCCATTGCTCTAACCACTGGACCGCACGACCCGTGTGTATGTGTGTATCGAATCATTCATACGTCCCCATTAGAACATTAATTTTGAACCTTTAATCACATTAGAGACATTTCACCAGATACATATTTCCTTCTTAATGATTATTGAAGACCATGAACAGAATTTTAAGAATGAAGTAAGCGTTCAAGCGCGCACCATGTAATGTTAAATGTTTGATAGACGATCCAAACTTGTGAAAGGTTTGTGGATACCTTTCATGTTTTTTTTAAGGGAAGCGAAATCTGATGATTTATATAAAAAATAAAGAGCAAGCTATTCCCTACGGGACATGGAATTTTCGATTATTCGATCAAGATGATGATTATTGTAATTTTGTGGAATTTTTCAATGAAAAAACAATAATGATAGCATGATAGTAATCGCGTTCAATTTTCTACAGATGAAATCTTTTAGGTTGTATATGACAGTCTGACTAAACAACAATACGACCTACGCCAATTTGGCACTCTCATCCATATTCATCGGGGTTGAAACGTTACGAGTAACGAATTCATCTCATTTTATAGTGGGGAGGGGATGGGGGTGCTTCCAGTGAAATTTCATAATCCGATATTTGATTGTGACTTTCATGACAATCAAAACAATCATGCGAATTTGTAAAGACAGAAGCGGCGATGAAATATACTTGAACTTGACCGCTTGGGGGCGTGTCGCTAGTTTGCCTCGTCGTGGGAAAGTGTTGACCTGGGTTGTCTTTATTTTCGTCTAATTTCGTGATACAAGCCAGGTGACGTGAGTAGAATTACTTTAGTATCTTTTCATTAATGGGTTACATTGTCTTTTAAGCCAAGTGACAAAATGAAATATTATGTTTAAGTATTAACAGAGATGAGTTAAAACTTAAGACATGAACGAGTTGTTCTTGAAAGATTGTATGGGTGTACACATGAACATTACGTAATGGAAAGTGCACGTTTCTATGTCGTCTAGTCGTGTACAGCATCTTGAATGAGGCCTTCGCGCACGCGATAATGTAATTTACATAAGAAAGAAATAATCGCAAAGCCTTGCTATAACATTGAAGGATGTCGAGATCATTTAGAGTTGTCGCTAAACCTATTTTAAATATAGGCACATAAGTTGTAATGTTAAGCCAACAGCAATTTGTTTAGTTGTGTTAAAAGCTTCACGGAATTTGGCCAGGCCATCAGCGTTTTGTATTTAATTAAAACGCAAGAGAACATTTTTTTCATAGATTTATGCTTCTGTGATTTGATTGCATATATCAATTCTTTCTAATCAATCAATTTGAATTTCCATTTTTTACTCCGCTCTATTCACATTTCGATCCATAGCCTTACAACTAACAAGATTTCAGCCTATGTTTATCTCGATTCTTATGTTACATCTCATACCCACTCTCTGATTTGTTTAACCAACTTATAGATTTTTCCAAATGTAAAGATTTCAACTTTTGATTTAAACAAAATTGCATACAACGTTAATTGGGACTTTTTTTCTTTTTAACCAACTGTTGGTCGTATTGGTCGGTTCATATTTCAACCAACTTTGGTGTTTGTTAAATTTTGAGAGTGCAGATAAAATTCCTTCATTTTCAAACGTTATGCGATTGTTTTCATCACCAAATAAATACCACGACAGGATCAAACGCTATGGAATAATTATTTGGAGCTATATTCTCAACCTGTGATCGATTTTCTCTGAAACGTAGACGCGCATTTAAACCGTTTAAAACTCGAGCCATTAGTTAAATCGGCTGGATAAGCTGGCCTATATTTCGAGGAATGCTTTCACGAAAAATAACTCGGCTTCCATTCCATGGACCATCTAAAATGAAATACGAAGTCCTGTGACATGTGTCAAGAAAAACATAACAAGTGGAATGCCTCTGGCGGTCTCACCTGCATCACGCGATTCAATATAGCAGCAGTGCTGACTTTGAAACCTACAAATAACTTGCACAAGATGTTCAGTGATACTTGGTTACTCTTATGTCCACGTTTTATGAACTAGACCAATACACTTACAGAGATATGATGGTAATACCTTGGTCACATTTGCTCTACGGCAGCCGTACGGCGAGTCGAAAACAGCCGTTTTATTAATTTTGATTCAAACAACCTAAATGTAGTTGGACAAAAAATGTTAAAACGGCTGTTTTCGACTCGCCGTACGGCCGCCGTAGAACAAATGTGACCATGGTATTAGTTCATGGCTATGAACTAGGTCCATACATTTTCTAAGTTATGATGACATTTCAAAATCTTGATTCCCCCAACATGGTCTAAGTTCATTGACCCTAAATGACCTTTGACCTTGGTCATGTGACATGAATCTCAGGCAGGATGTTCAGTAATACTTGATTAACCGTATGGCCAAGTTTCATGAACTAGGTCCATATACTTTCTAAGTTATGCTGTCATTTCAAAAACTTAACCTTAGGTTAAGATTTGATGTTGACGCCGCCGCCGGAAAAGCGGCGCCTATAGTCTCACACTGCTATGCAGGTGAGACAAAAGTGGAACTAAAGAACGAGGATAGTCAGTGCTTGTCTCATTGGAATAAAATAAGTACCGTGTTCATTAAAGGGTAAATCCACCCCAACAAAAAGTTGTTTGGATAAAAAGAGAAGAATTCAACCAGCACAGCAGTTAAAATTTAATCAATCGGACGTAAAATATGTACGTTATGACATTTCACTTAATTTCACAAAATAGTTATATGCACTGTCCTGGTCTGTATGCAAATGAGGGGACTGATGACGTCACTCACTCACTATTTATCTTGTATTTTATTATATGACATATTCTAATTTGCTCCTCGTTGTCCTGTGAAACAGAATTTTCTCCTCACTGAACATGGGGAATTACCATTGTTTTAACACTTTATGTTTCAGTGAAGTCGGTTCTTACTGTCAAATCTATGAAGGAAAAAATGAAATATAGTATAGTTCAAACAAAAAACAAAAGAAAAACTTAGGGAGGGACACCATCGCCTTTCTCATTATCACTGTTATGAGAAAAATAAGCGAAACTTTAAAATGTCATAAATTTCTTATTTTACATCCGATTTGGATTAAATTTTTAGCATTATGCTTGTTTGACTTTTCTCTGTTTATTCAAATCAACATTTTTTTATTGGGGGGGGGGTGGATTTGGCCTATAAATACATGAATGTAATGCTTCCCAGACTTGAACGTGGAAAGGAAGGTAATAAAAAGATAAAAACAAGTTCTCTCCAATTAACCGGCAGTAAAACAACGTCCACTGAATTCAAAAGATCGTTTTCTGAGACTGGTCGAGGAAAGAATGCAGAAGAATATATATTTAGGGAGGATTCTCTGACATTCCTTGGGGAAAGCACATGAGATGACTATGCATAGAAACCGATTTATCACTGTAGGAAGAATTGGAAATTTTGGACGATGGGATGAAATTGGGCAAAAAAGGAGGACGGATGAAGTTTCCCGCCAAATAATTTTTCTTCTTCGTCCGAGGTAAAAACACACGTCCACTTGAAGGAAATTTGAATAAATCCAGTAGATTTCATTATCGATGGGAATGCATTGGTATTTTTTTTTTCTTTTTCGATTAGGCGTTGATTCTGGGGACATTACAAGAGGCTAAAACACGTGTACGTATAATTTTTCTTCAAAGAAGTAGCACCATTTTTATCAACCGAATACGTTAAGAAAATGTTAAATGATAGAACTGATGGAATTAACGCTTTACATTAAATAATTTCGTCTAAAAGGTAGGGTAACATAACATAATTATATTCGGTTAAAAGAAAAATCTGCAAATGACGTCAAAAAGTTATGAAGTAATAAAATTTGAGACTCAACTGTTATCACCTTTTTATGTTCAGAATCTTCACAATTTCCTAAACAATAGTCAACATGAGCACCATCAACATTAGGGTCCTTACTTGAAGCAGGTTGATAACCCATGGCCCTATATATTCCCCTATCATAATCCGATTTTACCAATGTGAAATAACTCCCTTCTTCTATGGGCGGGGCCGGGGATTTTGATAGGGGCACAGAATATATATGATTATTTATTATTATTTGTACACTTTCTTTTTATCTCTCTCTACGAATCATGTTCCCCAAATACCACCCCCCCCCCCCTTTAATAGCTATTTTAATTTTGCATCCCTTTTTTCTTGTAGATTGACAATCAAAACAAGGGGCGGTCCCCTGCCTATATACCATACGACGCCGCCCACCTCCCAGTCGATCGGGATCATAGTTGTCCGCAAGTAAGCAATCATTTGCACAATATTACTATTTCCCTCATGTAATGCACGGCACGTTTTCTTCCAATTCATTCTCATTCACGTGATTTGAAGAATGGTGAACATGGATTTTTCGTATTGATTTAGATTTAGATATAAAGTATACTTCATTCTGGAGACACAATTTCGATAATGTCCTTTGAAACTCTTGTTTTTCCAGGGCACGCTGTGAGAACGCTGAGAGAACAAGAGTTCTCCATAGCTGAAGTGGCTGCCCTGGGTAAATAAGAACTATTATTATTTTTCCCTATTTGTATATAGATCTGATTTGTAGTTCTAAAGACAATGTCCGCATAAATCTTTTTCTCCCACCTGGGGCCCTTAGCATTTAAATATCATATTGCTTTTAAGAAATGAACGTTCTCTATTCTAAATGTAAGTTTTTTAATGAGACAGAAAAATAGAAAAAAACAGACGTACGTGTAAACGACTGAACTGACAACGAGTATGTTCAGCAGTATTTCATCGAAGATGGCGCAAATCCTTTCTCGTGTATCCATGCTTGCTCGCATTTTCGTGCAGGACCATTTAATTATTTTTACATCGACTTGAATTATTTACAGATTATTCACGAGAAATAATCTGTAATCAACAATCTTTAAATACATATCGACAAAACTTCTTGATTGAGTCACAAATATGTTGATGAGTAAAAATGACTTTTTGACTCGCTACCAAATGGGAAAGGGTAAGGGTCTATACCCACTTTTTTTAGCAGTGTACATAAAACGTAAAAATTACTATCAATTTTTTATTTCATTTTTTTTTCACCCCCTTCAATCTATTTAATTTCTTTTATTTATCTAACACGCAGAACAAACATAAGACCTGTATAGAGTCACACAAACACACCCACAGTCATGCTTAGACTTCCTTATTATTGAAACAAACGTACTATAACAAGTTATTCAACTATATCAAATTGTTTTTCCCCAAAATTTATCGCGCGATAGTCCACTAAGTGACTGCCTTAATTGTGTTTTCAATTAGTATGGTATGAAGGGTAATATGCTGCTCCAATGACAGATAGTAAGTTGCAAGAAGCCTGCCCAATGACTGCCAAGATTTCGCCTTATTCGTAGGCCTATATACAAAGTAAATTTCTCGACTCGATATGGATATAATACTCGAGTATTTCTTCGAGGCTTCTCCCATCTTCAAGAGCTTTTCATCGAGCGGGAAAATGGTTACTTAAAATGTTCAATGACCCGCATGTACCATCGTTGTAAGTTATCGTCTGCTCAGCGAGTGGTTATTAATTGACGTATGATCTACTGTTTCCATATCATTTCCGTGTTTTAAGGATGAGCGAAAAAGTGAACGAGATTTTTAAGTCCCTGCTACCTCGTTGCGCAAATTTGATTGACAGCTAATTTCCAGTAAATGCCCCTACAAATGCTCGAAACTAACTCACCATATATTTAGGGTAATCGTCCATCTATACTGTTTTACCCGTCTCCATTTTTTCTTGTCTTTTGGTTCCCTCTTTGATACTATAAACTTTAAGCGTTACTAGAACACGATATTTTTTTTCAGTTTGGTAAATTCATGCCTTTGAGTTAATTTCAAACAAAAAAAAGGTATTTCGCAGTCTTAATGTCACAAGCCTAGGATCACTAATTTCAATTTACAACAGAGATAATTCTGTGTATTTACTATACCTATTATGTGAAAAGTATTATCAACAGAACTCGAATCTTTGAAATAATTAACTCGGATCTCCGACCTATAGGTCTAAAATAGAATCTCACTGTCCCGAACTCCCTCCAACCGAACAGGACACACGAAACTATAATAAGGCATTGAATTATTTTTCAGTTGAAGATGCGAGATGGAATTTTGTTATCTCAACCATTTCGTTGGGAGAATTTTCACTACTCTCCTCAAAGGGCTAGTGGTATTTAAAACTTACTATCGCTACCAAACGATAAAAATATATCGTAAGCCTTTGTTTCTTTCAAAGGCAAAAGTTTTCTTTGAAAGGGTTGGTGTTTACGTCACTCTTGGGATAGGGGTTAATGGTGACGTGGGGCTGGAGTCAAATTAGATGTTGAACAAGGGAGGAGAATAAATTGATATGGGACAGAGGGAGGCGGGATTTCCTTTATATTGTCTCTGTCGGCTGATTAGTCCTCCGACTTGGGACGTTGTCCACCTGTGCAATGGTGAAGAAAGCCTGTCTTCTGTACACCCGGCTGTCGTGCGGAGTGTATTTCGGTTGGTATTTTTCGGTCACATCGCGGCACACGCCGGACCAAGCTTACCCCCTCTTTATGGTGCCTGATAGCAGATGAGAGAGCGTGATCAGTGTCATGGATGGTGTGTGTGGGGGAGTGGGTGATGGGTGTGTGTGAAAAAAAAGTGTGTGCGCGTGTGTATTGCATTTGGGAGGTGAGTGAGTGTGGGTGAACATTTTGTTTAATACGTGTAGGAGTGAGAGTGTAATGCATATGGGGTTAGTGGGAGAATGCGCGTGCGTGTGAATGTGTATGTAGATATGTGTATGTGTATGTGCGCGTTGGGTGGATGTTCGTGTGTGTGTGTGAACGAGGAAAAGAGTATAAGGCAATTAAAAGGAAAATGAAATAATTAAGGAGATGAAGTGAGATGGGGCTGGAAACATCCTAAATTTGGATAATCATTATGAACGGCTATTTAATCGTATATCCTGTATTTCAAATCTAACTCCTGCTTTGGCATAGCTTATCACCATGGTTATAACTATGAATATAAGGAATATTCGTCAGGAGAAGATGTAAACATAGTAAATGATGACGCTATGAACGTACTCAATTTGAATAGAACAAGAAATTGATACTGGAATACTAGTGACATGATTGCTGTGGGATTATTGTTGGAACTGCGCTTGTACAAGACAAGGGCGGCGGAACGTATTTTCTTGGGGGGACAAAGCCCAAAAGGGCACTTATATGCCAAAAGGGCATTTTGGTGCAAACGAATATTTTCACCATGATATTATCATCTGTGTTAAGAAATTGTGTGTTTTGTAGTAATTAAGTTGAGCGCACTTTTTAAAAGTAATTTCTGATTGACAAGATATATATTTAGGTTTTACGCGAGCGAGCGGTTTGGAAAAGTCTTCAAATCTGAAGTTGTAAAAGTCGCTTTTTGGTCAATTATGGACCAAATTACTGTTAAAAGGGCATCCTTGTGAAATGTTGCAAGCGCGATTCACGAGCTCAAACTTTTGGAAATTTCATAAAACATGTAAAATAAACATTCCGATCAGTTATTGTAATCATGAAAAAAAAAGGATGTGATTCTAACTGAAGAATTAATGCCAGCTGAAATTTTTAATGTACCGACCAGAAAAAGAACCTTTTAAAGACCGCATTAAGTGACTCATGAATAGGATACGGGCTACATATCTCACCAAACAAATAATGCGAGCGCGAAACGCGAGCTGAAACTTTTTGACATTCTAACCAGATAACTGGACATTCGAGGCATTTTACTTAACCGGGAACATAATGACTACCTTAATAAGCAATAATTGGTGCGAGCGCAAAACACGAGCCAAAAATGTGTGATATTCCAACATGAAAAATTGACATTCTAAGCATTCTTGTATGAACAAGATGAATATGTTACTAAACAATTATTGATGCAAGCGCGAAGCGCAAACCATCAAATTGTGTTTTTCTCACCTGAAAACTGGATATTCTAAGCACTGTTTGTAACCATGAACAGGACGAATACCTTATACTAAATAATAATTGATGCGAGTGCGAAGCGCGAGCCAGAAAAATTTGTGATTTTCTAACCTAAAATGTATTATGTTATACTTCAAAAGGGGTATTTCAATTTGAAAAAGGGCACATTTCATTTTGAAAAAAGGGCATTTTCCATTTTGAAAAAAGGCATTTTTTACTACGGGGAATTTGGGTGGGCACTTGCCCATCCCCCGGTTCCGCCGCCCCTGGTACAAAACCTTCTGGTGTTATTTATGCAATTTGAATTGAATTGAATTACTGTTAATTACAAAAAAAAAATTAAATCCGTTTGAAGTACTGTTGTGTTATGGGTAATAAAATGGGGCAGGAGTTAGTGAACGACCCTGTTACTGGAGAATGAGCTATGACTGCCCACACTTAACCTCCAATTAAGGGCAATGATTTACTACAATGTCCCGAGACCATTAAAACACACCATTTCATTAGTCAAATTCTGACCTCCCTGAGGTCGCCAACACACAAATGACGATGAAGAAGATTTACATACTACACATTCGAAAGCTCGGACGTTAACCGGCGCCGTAGGTCCTTGCTTAAAGGATTCTATCTTAAGGTTGGAACTGTAGAAGGAAGGGCAAATGGTCTTTATTTCCTCATTAGTGGAAAGGGTAACGGACAGTGAACCTTTCTTCCACTGGTCATTTTCCGCGGAGGTTGGTTCGCCAACAGCTGTTCAGGCCTATGAAGCTACTCATTTATCTTCCTAATGGCTTAATCAAGAAGACATTCCGAATACGTTGATTACAAGACACCACATAAAGCATTCGTTTGGTTAGTACAGATAAACAGTTGTGCGAGAGAGGAAGACGATAACATTGGAACAGTTGAACGAAGAAAATAAGCAAAGTAAAAGAAAATAATAATCACAGCACAGGATGCAAGTGGCGTACATGACGATTTTAAGACATGACCATAGTTGACGATTTTAGATATTAAGTTTATATGTGATGGTAAAGCTTTCTTACATTTCACTAATTTGAATTATATATTTTACGATCAATAATGTCTATGATAATCCCTTTAAGACAAAAAGAAATGTATAGCCAATTTGTTAAAAGAGATAAGCAAGAAAGAGTAAGGGGACTCTTGGTCGTTCTCGATTATGTAAACATTATTTTTTAATATATTCGGTCATGATCCATTCCATATTCCATTGGTTTTTTTAATCTGCAGTTATTATTACATTTCATTTTGATTATTTCCACAATGTATACTCTATTTTTTTTATTCAGTCATTTCATTTCGTTTATTTCCTCTTCCAATTATTACAATAATTGGTTTTATATACATCTTGATACAAGCAATACATCATATAACACATTTCTACTCACAGTACATATTCAAGATTATTTCGATTTTTGGGGCATCATGGACAACCGACGTTTAATATAGCCACGCAGCAGTAACGATGAAAGGTATACCGTATTAACCTATTGTGGTAGTATTACAAAACTATCACAATTTTTTTCCGCCGTCCCGGGTGAAATGTGGCGCCTTTTTTTTTTCAAGAACTGTCCCATCTCGACGAGTGAAGATGAATCGATTGGATTTGATAAAAGAACCATTCTCTCCCACGAGAATGATCTGCAAAATCTAAAGTCACACTCGAAAATCAATCAGTGTAACCCCAAACATAGGTACGTTGGAGACAAAATGTATACCGATTGAAAACGAATAATTTAGATTTCCGACATGGATTTTGTAGGTGGAAAACGGTCGCGTTTTAATATGTGCATGTACCTTGTTCTGATTCAAGTATGTGGACGTGGTTTATATAAATATATACACACATATATGTATATATATATATATATATATATATATATATATATATATATATATATATATATATATATATATATATTCCATGCTGTTTTCTTTTTTAGATTACATTTTTTTTCATAGAGTATACCAGGAATCATGGGAATTGAAATAAGCAGTAACTATAGTGATACAAAATATTGCCATACCTAGCTTGTGTGAACATACAAGTTTGCAGACAATGAAATTGACCGATTGAAATTCATGATCGTCTCGTAATAAAAACCAACCTTCTTCTGCTTCGTAACAGAACCGAAATGAACCAACACAGAGGCATCATTACTTGTGGCAGGTAGGGGGTGGGGCGACAGTCCTTTTAATGAAAACATTGGGAGGGGGCAAACATATCAATTTGACCCCCAACAATTTTGAAAATTTACAAAATCTATAATATGCAATGTAAAGCTTGTTTTTAAAAGCATTTGAATGCACTATAAATCTGACATTAAAATACTCTTAATAAACATACAGAATTGTAAACTTGTCTGCGTGATTCGCATGCAAAATTTGCTATTATGATGCGGCGAATTTTTTAATAGCTTTTATCCCCCACCCCATTATGGATTGATCAAACCGGATTATGGATTGATCGCTCACTTAAAAGCTATCGTAAATTAACAATTAAGTAGCCTCGAATCAAATCGCATCTTTAGAAATATATCAGTAAATCTGTCTTCGCTGCCCCTTTGTTTAAAGCAGATACGAACCAACAGCGCCATCTCGAGTCCTCAACTACTCATACCTGGTCAGTTTCCAGACCCATAATGCCATAATGTCAGTATAATCAAGTAATATAGACCCACTTGAATGATAACATGCTAATTAACTACTCAATGCATTTATACCGCAATACTATGTTACCAAGTAGCAAAGCAATTACTTTTAGTCTCAAAACATTTTAGTTTCTCTATACAAATACAATTATAGATCAATTTATTCTCTGTAGTGTTAGTAGATATCCGAAATCGTATATTTTAAGACTATGTATTTATAACACACAGTCAATGATAGACCACACACAGTTCTCTCCCCCTTTAAATCTACTTTATGATTGATAGATTGATTGAATTGATTTATTTATTTTTCAGGTATAATAAAAACAAGTAAAAGTATAACGAAGTATCAAAATGCAAGGGCAGGATAGCCCATGAAAGCTGACGTGGCTCATTTCTAACATCCACATTTCCCGTTTGTTATATCTCCCCATTAATTTCTTGTATTGGTCATGAGCGACAGGGACTCGTATGTCTTTGTGAACACTTTTTGCTTAAATGGCGCGACAAGAAACAGCGGGCACTCTAATTGCTTAATTGGTCTAGCTTTATAAAATTATCACGGCATCGCATTGCTCATGGATCATTTCAAACCATCTCTCACCTTTCAAAGAAAAAACGACCATGTCACCATTGTTTACGCTGGTGAGGGATCAGAGATATGAAACATCTCCAGCAGGCGATTGATAAAATATCGTTATCGCGCCAAGGCGCATTCCCGCCAGATTGCTGACGTCATCGCGCGTATCCCAAGTCCCCGGATGCAGGGTTCCATTATCCATTTTGTCTTTACATTAAAATGTCAGCGTTGGAAGATTTTGTTTCCGATGACATCGTACTAGTTGTCTGGAATGGTTTCATATTTTATCTCTCATGTTTAGATGTCTCCCTAGTGTAGAAGAAGATGGGATAAAACTCTAAGAATTCAACACAAAAATAAATCGTTCAATCAATCATTTTGTTGTATGACGTACAAGAGTTTACTTAAAACCAACGTGGCCTTACTTATGGACACAGAATAATAGGCACCTTCTTAAAAGAAAAATCTCACGGATATAACAAAGTAAAATATATATAAGAATACAATATGAAAATCCCATTTTGATAGATTTATCGATCATGTCGATAATAAGCATGAGGGAATGGTGAAGGTGTATTTTCATCTAGGAATGGAGGGACCAGGAAGTGGGATGAAGTCATCTCAAATTAATAATAGGGGTATTACAAAGGTCACAACTGAAATCCCTCTTTTTGAAACCCTCCACCCCCCCCTAAATTAATCTCTATACTTTGAAAACCATTAGCGGGTGGTTTCCCCCTTCCACTGGGATTAAAGTCAACTATGTGATGAAATTAATCTTGAAACAAATTAAGAACATTTCTAGAACAGAAAAAAAAAATTAAGTTACCTTTAAACCGGAATAAGCTATACAAATAAAGATGAATAGAATGACGTCACACTGCAGTGATATGACTTTAGAAAGTAATACAGTGTGTCGAGTTTAAGTTTTTATACCAATGTATATTCGGTGTTTGGATTGGCTGATGAACTTTGTTGGGTATTTTGTGCGCATGTTGTATTAAGATCCGGCAGATGTCTGGGACTTTGATGAAAGCCCTACATTCATTAATATTTCTTCTTTTTTCGATTATTTATCTTACGATTTCTAGAGTAAACTAGCCGGATGTTATATTGAATGTAAAAAAACAAGAGCCCTTCCTAGCTCTATATAGGGCCCGTATCCCCTCCCTCTCCCTCCCCTCTCCTGCACTCTCTCCCCCTCCATCTCTCCTCCTCATCGCCCTGTCACTTTCTTACTTACATTGTCTTCCCCAGACGTACCCCATCCCTCTCTCCCCCTCCCCATCCTATTCTCTCTCCCCTTCTCCCCTCTCTCTCTCTTTCTCTCTGTCTATCTCTCATATGGCAGTCAAATCCACACACATTTCATAACCCATACCGGCCTTTTTTATTTGTATTTGTAGCCATCTATCATTATCTCTAATTCACAGATGTTCCTTTTCATCTTCAATTCATCCACCAGTAGTACACTCAGCCCTGTATCTCTCTCCTTTATACTCTCTACCTAGCAACATGATGAGTATTCCATCATCATCCTTCTCATCTGCCTTTACCATAAAGCATAACGTCGTCTACCCTCCCTCTTATCCTCTCTCTCCCTTTTCATATTTTTCTCCCCTTCTCTCCCTTTCGCTCCCCTTCCCACTCAATATCCATCTCTGTCCCTGTAATTGTTTTTGCATTCTTCTTCTTATCTATCTCTCTCTCTTTCTCTCCCTCTCTCTATCCTTCTATTTCTTTCTATTTTCGTTCCTCTCTCTCCCCTTTCTATCCTTCTATTTCTTTATATTTTCGTTCCTCTCTTTCCCTTTCTCTATCCTATTTCTTTCTATTTTCGTTCCTCTCTCTTCCCCCATTAAAAAACAGATGTATTTCTTTGTTTCTATGATCTTTTTTAAATCTGTTCTTCTCTCCTATTTCTACATGTTCTATCCCTTTATTTCCCCCGTCCATCCCGCCCCTTCCTCTTTCCCTCCTCTCCCTCTCTATCTAGAAATTTCTCTCTCCCCCTCTCTCTCTCTCTCTCTCTCTCTCTCTGTCCTCCTCTCTCTCTTCTATCCCTGCTGGGAAGCAATCTAAAGAATCTTAAGTACTCTTACTTTCTGTCTCACTTCCCAGCAGCTGTTTTTAAAGCGGCACATTGTAAATGAACTTGATTTTACGCGTATTGCTCAGTGATTAAAACAAAATCAGTATGTTTTGTATATAAAAGAGAGTAAACGTAATGGCTCCTTTAAATAGGTTTAATCATTGCAAATCAAGCAAAAAATATTTATTTACTTAATTTTTTATTTATTTAACGTTTCGGTTCTGTATTTTCATATTCCACCTAGCACTTCGATTTTAAACTGATTTTAAAATTAAAAATGCAGCCTTATATTTTCCATAAAACGGTTTCTTTCTATAATGTGTACTCGTATCAGGCTACTTCCTTTTCTGATTATGTTTAAACAATAATTCCTTACTATATCTAATTTCATAAACCGTCAAAAAAAGGTATGTTTATATTAAAATAACATAGAAGTAGAGTAGTCTGTGCTAAAATTTCCCCACCAAATTCTTCTCTTTCAGTTAACAGGATTATGACTATTTTTAGTTAGCAGTTTCGATGTTTTTTTTTTGTATTTTAAGCATAAATAAACTACCTTGTAATAATTATTGTTTGCGATGTTTCATTTATTTAAAAAATCCTTTGAAATATTAATTCCAATTCTTCACTGCTCAGGAGCAAATTGGTTTTATGTATCCTGAAAGTTCGACATTTCGTCACCTTGCTATATAATCATTAATTATGGTGTGCCACGAAATTGATTTGGAAAAGAAAATGACTTCGCAAAGTGGACGAGCGCCATCTATAGGTCAATATAGGAAACTGCTGAACTCAAACTCGGTTCACATCTTCGTTAGATAAGTTTTCTTTCAAAGAAAACTAGTTTGTGATCGTTACCCTTGTAATTCGATTTAATTTATCTCCCTTTATGTCATATAATCGTCTTCTCTTTCCTTTGTGGTTGATGAAGCATTCATTATACTGTCATAGCCAAGTCATATTCCTACCGACGAATCTTACCGGGGTATTTTTAAGTCCACCCAACAATATTTCTACTTCAGTCTATTTAATTTCAAAGAATAACAAAATAGAAATAAATATCAGAACCATAAGAATCGAAGAGCTAACAACACACTCTCATTGTTGTCAAAACCAGGGTATTAATGTGGGTTAAACATAAAACTAGCAGAAATTGGTTTAACAACCCACATTCCAATAACACATGCAATTTATATATATATATATTTACGTAGAGTTTGTAGAACCATTATGTTAGGTTTTTCAAGCTATATCTGTGAGAGATGAATAAAACAGGTGCTGTTTCATAAGGTTTATATTGATTCAAAGTAAATACAGTAATTCGTTGAATATCTCCTTAGTATTTTAAAGATGATTTAAGGAACTCTTAAAAATGGAGTGGACCCATGAATTAATTTATTGTAATTACTGTCTAAATGATTGTAATTAATAATGACTGAATTACCAGCTGGGACAGTGATTTTGTTTGTAAATCGTGGAAACCTACTGAAGTCTCAACATACAGCAAGCTTTTCACATAATAAGGTTTCATTCAATCTGCCAGGTAGATATTCCCTATCATTACATCATTTAAGTTCTCATCAATTTTTCATCCTTCCTGTTGAGGCTACAATAAGAAAAACATGCCATCAACATCGTATACCCAATGAGTTGGCAGCATACAGACATGTCGGATTACAGGAATGATTAAAAACGCTTGCAATGGCCTTAACCGTCTATAAATTTACTTTGTGGAATCTGAAATCGACGTTGCGAAGGACAATTAATTCATATACGGTCTGTCCTTGTGTAATTGCCCCAGATAAATCCGTCATTTTCGATAGTTGTGGAGTTGTTTTTGAGTTGGCGTGCAGAGGTCGTTAGGATTATAGCGCAGCATGAGTTCCCTGGTTTGAAAATCAACTGGTATTCCTCCGCCGCCATTACAACATGGCGACCGTCCACAATGTTTCGTCGGCGTATCTACGGTTTTAACATAGTTGAAGGCAAATTCACTTTACGATTCGTAATTGAGTTACTGATAATTTGTTTCTTTCATAAACATAATCTATGACTCTAATACATGTATACATATCTCTCATCAATTGCAATCTAGCAGGTCTATACACTGTCAAAAAAATTACTGTCAGAACTTTTCATGTATGAGTAAAAAACTTAATATGTAAATGAAACGTAAAATAAACACTGTTAAGGAAAATCGTGCACACAGAGTGCTATGTCTCTTTACAAAAATATGCGATTCTATAAAAAAAAAGAAAGATACGAACTACTGAAGTGGTTTCTGAGTGCGTTGCCCCCCCAAAAAAAATAGGTCCATGATGATTTTGCCATCAATCACAACTAATGTTGAAATGAATTTACATGATATCAAAATCAAAGATTCCGTGGGAGTTATCATTTCATTTCATTTATTTCAACACGGCAAAACCTGTTCAGCAACAGTTGTTTTCGATAGGTCAGAGCAGAAACGTGCATAAACATGATAAATAGTGTTAGGTGAAAAAGAAAATTCGTTCAATAATAAATTTACAATATTAAGGGTTTCTTTTGTTACTGTATACGTACACTCTTTAAAATGTTGAGCAACGTACTGTCCACACATTGGTTAAAAAAAGTATTCAACTAAGGGTAGTTTTCAACCAAAGCACACATTATTGGTTTAAGACTACCCATTTTTAACCAATTGTGTGGACAGTATGTTGCCCAACATTTTTATCGTGTAGGAAACGATTTTGGTTATACTCAACAAATCTCGCCTTCTGTAGAAGCCCGACGTACTCGCTGGGTCGCACCCAAAGGGTTAAGTAAGCTCTCTCATTCCATCTCCACCCGCCCTCCGATTCGGCCCAGGCCTCAAAGTCGCACCCAACTCCACATAAACAGATAAGCGCATTATTTTTATCACTGGTAAAATATTCTTCCAGAATCCCCATCAATTAACGCCCACTACGTAAAAATAATCACCGGTTATCACTCGAGACATGAAAGAGATGAAATACATGCCGTCTAAGGGGGAAGTATTTAATCTCTTTAGCAGACCGATGTGGGTCCATTTATTTATTTGTGAGGGATGTACATGTATGTTTGCACTGGTGAGCCACGGTGCGAATAGATTACCTGCCGAATGGTAACTTTGCCGAGCCGCTATGGTTCGGTCTAGGGCATTCTAAAGTGAAAATAAAACCTCCGAATTGTTTAAAAAATACATTTTAAGTTGTTATCGGTCTGAAAACGAATTCAAAGAGTTTATGGCCTATTTGAGTTTGAAATACAACAGTTTGTCATGATTCGGGAACATGTTAGCCTTAAGAAGCATGGAACTTTAGACAGTTTTATTCAAATCCAATTGAGACCAATGCATGCAATTCGATAGTAAAAAAACAGTGATCGTCACTACCATGCTTTTATTATTTTCAGATTCTGGGAGCATTTCAGAAATACTGATTTCGAGATTTCGTTACAGGTAATGGATATACAGGTTTGTTATCAAAATAATTATAATTTGATCATGATAATGTTAACATAATTATAATTACGCATTATGACAACAATGATTAAGGCAACCGTTGACAGCAACCATTGGTATTCAAAGGCGCTCGTTTGCCGCTTTTCATTTCAAGGGAATAATCTTTGTCAAACAACTCAATAGAGAGCTAAAAGGACTGGAGTGACTGCTTAACTCCTTCTGCCGCTCAAATCAAGCCTGCACAAATTCTGACCGTTTAACCTTTCCCAAAACCGATACAAAACGCGCACTCGGTACTTGCCTAAGCCGCCCGGATTTCATTTAAATCATAAAATCCCCTTCCTCTCAAGACACTCTTTGAAACGGTCCCGAATCCCCCTCGAACTAGTTCATCATCTTTTTTCATGGTTCAGCTGTTTTTCTATTTATTTGTGGATGCCTTTTGGAGGCGAAGTGTTAGCCAGCACGTGTAATGGTAACCGACGTGGAGATCTCTGTGAGCTATTCAGAATATGCCCGCCATTTTCCATCTCTCCTGGGAGGTTTGTTTTCTGACATATGCCCGCCTCGGTCATTGTCCATTATGATATTCTAAAGAAACCCGCGAAAAGCCCGCTATTTGGGCCCCATTCACACCACAACCTTTACACTCTAAATTTCAAGGATTTTAAAATAAATCTAGATCAGTTGTGAATAATGGCCAGCCGAATTTCGGATTTTGATGATAATCCTAAGATTATTTTCTTTTGGATTCAATTCTTTAAGCTCTATATTCAAATCCACAAGGTTAACCTTTAAATGTAATATTCGACTGGACTCTTTTTCACAGCGTATCTGAATTTATTTCAAATCCGTGGGATTTAGAACGTACAATTCTTTACCATTGTTACTAGTCATTTTTCATACATTATGCTTTGTTTATATTTGTTTTCGAATGTTTCCTTTTGTTCTTTATTAATTCAATTTCATTTTATTGATTGATGCAACTTTTTCATATACAAATTGATATAGAAAATGCAATATGAGTATACACAAAATATCTGACAATCAAAACAAGGAACAAAGTTGTAGTTCTATAACATAACGATTTAAGAAGTTTGCACGAGTTGCGACAAAAGCGTTGCTTTAATCATAACAATATATTGACATCTTTACAGTGCAAATTGCAGTCTACCTGCATCGCTTGAATGAAATTATGTTCCTTTATCATTGTGAGATGATTTACTTTGAATACAGGTATTATACGTCCCCCACTATGCAGAACTACAATTAAGCTTTATGCCCTTCTAATGATTTCATTCATGACTCATTTCATGTTCGCTACTTTTCTTGAACTACAGACAACTTCTACACTGTAAACACTATTGGGTAAAATTTCAACCAGAACGAGGGTAATTATGTGTCCAACCAGTTTGGGTAAGTATTTTACCCAATGCGGGAAGCATATTGTCCAGTAAGGTTAAACAAATAAGCAGCATTTAATTTAGAATGGGCAAAAATGCTCAAAAGAAATGCCCAAGGTTGGTTGTACACATAATTAGTGTATTATAAATAGTGTATTTGAGAAACACAGTAATCACATTAAAATGAATAATTATTCAGTAACAGTAATTTATACTCTGATTAGAATTATTATCATGATTGTAATATTTATGGTAACACTGAGCAAAACTGTTTCAAGAGTTTTAGCAGTACTTATGAATGACATGATGATATTGAAAAATCGATATAAAACTTACGCAGACCACATGACTAAATATTATCATGTAGAGTCCATGCAGCTAAAGACCCATTGTTTAAGAGGATCGGGGTTTGTTTCATGATAGAGTTGAACTAAGCTTGTATCGGGTGCAAGAAGTTAGGTCAGCGCTGCACGTCGTTATACTGTATTTTAAGCAGACGATTTAAAGATTTGTGAAATAAATCTCAAGTTTAATAGTGAAATACAAGTTATTAATCAATCGCGAACTCTTTCAAAAAGGGAATTTTAAGAGTGTGTGGTGGTATATCGCGTGCGGGGAAATGTGGAGTTCGTGCAAGATGGTGCAACAGCTGACCATGCTCGAAGCTCGCCCAGCTCTCAGCTGTATGCCAGAGAGTCGGCCGGCCCTCAACGACAACAGGCACCAATCAATTTATATCAATAACTATGTAGAAACAATATTCAGTATGGACGTTGCCTAAGCGCTCCAGGAGGGAAATATAGTGTTAAATTGAGAATAAGCTGATAATGAATAGACAGCGTGAATACACGGGATGCTGCATTGAGATTGGTAAATCAGATGAATGGACGGAAAGTTAAGAAAGAGAGCAGGGTAAAGAGAAGAGATGGTAAAAGGAGAACGTTGACCAGCCACCCAAAGTAAGACCTACAATAAGTTGCCAAGAAGGTTCTCTGTACCCAAATATAACAAATAATTTGGTATTCGCAAGGAAAAATTTGAAAATTTGAAGGAAATATTTGAAGAAAAGAATCTGTTAATCTGAAAGAGTAATTATTTTTCTGCATACTGTAAAAATTTGAAGTTGTAAAGTTGAATACAAAACAAGTGAGATAAAGAGTTTCTTTGACTTCATTTTTTGCAGACTGCATGGCAGTTTACCGAGATAGCAGAGTGTGCAAATCTCATGCTTGAGTAAACCCCGAACTTCAAATCTTGTTTCTCATTATTGTTGGTTTGGGGTGGCTAGTCAAAAATAGGATGTATTAACTAAAAACAATACGTAGGATGAAGGCATTGTGGAATCGAAAACTCAGTATTATCTGAAGTACGCGCACTGAAATTGTGTGCAGTGTGTGCTATTTTAATTCATATACGTTTTTAGGAGTGTGCTCATTCCTTTTCTATAGTCACATCGTTACCTATATGTGGAATATAAAGCAAATAATCATACTTTGGCAACGGTAATTATTTGCATATAATTGTTATAGTACTTACATCATACTCTATCTCTTCCAATAATAATAAAAAATTGATAGACATTCTATTTTTTCATTTAATTCCTTTATTATTTTCATATTTCTTCAATATTATTGATAATTTTTCACTCTCTTGTTTCTTTTTTTTTTTGGGGGGGGGGGTTACAGAGTCTACTTTTATCGCCCTATTTCAATATTATTGTACCCGATTATACAGTGCGTATCACAAAAATGTTTACACTTAAAAAAAATCCTGTAAAATTATACATTATTTTGTAATATCCTGAAGATTTTTCCACATTTTAACAAAAGATCCATTTAAACAAATGACGATATAACTGTCGAAAAATATTTCCGCTTGAGTGAGCACCACTTACTTTTGAAAAGTGAGTGAAAAATGATTTGCGCAGAACTTTGAAATAGTTATGAGAATAAAAGTAGAACTTAATCATGAAGAACACGTGGAATTTAGCTAGTAAAATTGATTTGAAGATATATTTTACCTTTTAACTTGTTTCTTTGCCCAAAACACTTCAAAGAGTGCATTGCGCCCCACCCCTCTCCCCCACACACCGTGGCCATCATGACGATACTTGTTTTACACTGAGCTGTGATTTACATGAAATGGCTTAGGCTCGATTTTCATTTTGTTAATCATTGTCAAGCTTGGAAAAAGTGTGGAGAAACAAGTATTAAATGAAAAATGAAATGTAAACCCACTTTGCTGCAACTTATTTCATTATAAGGGAGACATATCATTCACACTGGTATGAAAAAATGAAACAATTTTGATTCCATGTAATAACACAAGAAACAGGATAGTGGGGATGTGACATCTTCAACCCACATGGGCGGAAATCCCAGAGGGGACAGGGGGACGTGTCCCCCCTACCAAAAATAGTAGGGGGACACAATATAAAATGTCCCCCTACTGTTTTGGGTCTTTCATGGAGAAAAATACATCACTTCACAATCGAAAAAATAACTTTTGGACTAAATGACCTTACATTTTGGGTGAAAAACTTTTTTTCTTCTTTTTTTTTGCTTGTCAAATTTTCCAGGCCCTGGTTCCCCTACCTTTGGGGACAGATTTCCACACAAGTCAACCCACCTATTAAATATTCATGACGACATGCATATCACCATTTTCATAAAATATTGCTAAACTTTAGACTTAAATAACTTCACTATTTGTTATCAGATTTTCATAAAATTGTATTTGATATAAATATTTGCAGCCCGGAGTAGCCCCAAAACAAGCTGCGTATCTGAATAAACATGCGAGCGCGTGTTTAGAGTAAGACCTAGTATCTGGGCATTGTTAATACATTTTTTATTATAAAAATCAATAATGCGAGCGCGAAGCGCGAGCAGAAAACATTTGATCTGAAAATACTCCGATCTGAAAAAGAGTGAATTTAAACACTATTTTAAGTACTGTGTCGGAAAATTCTGAAGGGGGGGGGGGGGGGCGTCTACAAAACGTCGTTCATTTTCATTACATTTCTGTCATCTATCAACTTACCACTAGATTTCCAGGAGGTGCTGCCTATGGAAAATAACACATGCAGCACCCCCAAATTTTGGTGGTGCTTCACCCCCAGCACCCCCGCTTCCCAGGGCCATGGGGCAGGGCGAAAGAGACTGTGAAAATTGATTTCTATTGTCTGACTTGTAATTGTTAATACAAAACACGGGCGGTCTGGCGCGCGCACACTTGATTCGACATAAAACCTGGAAGTTTCAAGTCCAACCACACCCATGCCCCTCCCTGCTATCGAGTAGTGTGTAAGGTGTAAACTATGGTTATCACGTATCGCGCGCGACCACGTCTGTATCGGAGTGCCGGAGCTTGATTGAGTCGCGTTATAGGAGGGATGTTATTGGAATATGTAAAAGAGTATGTAAATGATTTGTGATTGTCGGATGTGATAATTATGTACATTATAACATATATAAAAAAATACAAAGGGAACCTGATTTCGTGGGGGTGCTGCCTATGGAAAATAATACACGCAGCACCCCCAGGAAGCACCCCTGCTTCCCAGGTCCCTGGCCGTGAGGTATGCCTCTTTAACGGCAATTAACCACAAGTTAAGCACAACATACTCTTAGAACATCACTATTAACCTATTTTGTTAAAGGACAAGTCCACCCCCCAAAAAAAGGTTGATTTGAATAAAAGGATAAAAATCTAACGTGCACTGAAAATTTCATTAAATTCGGATGTAAAATAAGAAAACAATGACATTATTAGTTCCGTTTAATTTCACAAAACAGTCATATGCACATCCTGGTCATTATACAAATGGGGGATATGATGACGTCGCCCACTCACTACTTCTTTTGTATTTTATTACATGAAATATTTTGAATTTCTCCTCATTGTCATGTGAAACAAAGATTTATTCCTCCCCGAGCATTTTTTATTCGGTATAGTTGGTCATTATTGTCAAATTTTTAATAATTGAAAAATTGTATAATTCATACAATAAAAAAAACAAAAGAAATAGTGAGTGATGGACATCATCGACTCTTTCATGTGCATATCACTGACTTGTGCATAATAGCTGTTTTGTGAAAAATAAGCGAAAATTTAAAATGTTATAGCTCTTTTATTTTACATCCAATTTTGAAGAAGTTCTCAGCGTTCTGCTTGTTTGATTTTCCTCTACCGATTCAAACAAACTTTTTTCTATGGTGGACTTGACCTTTAAACTTTGCGCGGAGTTATATTAATGTGATCATTTACTTTTTTGATAATCAGTCTGGCGCCACTTACATTGTACAAAGCATCGTTTTACGAGGTGTTTGCTCTCGTCATGAAATATCGGTCCTAGATATGTGACCATCAAGCATTGTTTATATGATAATGTCAACAGCATTTCATGCACAAGTGAAAAGGCGGCATATCTCTGACACGCAGTTCAGCGATACTAGCTTCTTGCAAATATCGATATCTTTTAAGTCATCTAAAAATAAGTTTCTATAAATTGGTGTAAAATGTGCATAGGTAGCGGTCTCGACGTCATATGTGTTATAGATGTCAGTCCCATGAAGGCATATCGCAATATCCAAGACATTTTCTATACATTGCAGGATACCCGTTTCGCGGTTGCGAATATCGATTGATCGGTATTGTGTGACCTGTTTTTTTTTTTGTCGTCTGCTTGGAATCTGTAGTCCCATGCATTGACTTTGATTTGTAGATTGTTGTACATTGAGACGACGGTTAGTTTACATTAGTATAAAGGGGATAATGTTTCAGACGCTCACAACATGCTCTTATGACGTACATAAATCTTGACTTTCAGCTCTAACCTATACCCTTTTACAAATGTGATATGCCCATGGCACGTGTATTCATTTGAATGATATAAAAATGAATATATTTATAATTGTAATTATTATTTTTATCATTTAATATATGAGTGAAAGTGGACAAATCGTTATCATTCAGTGGTGTAATGAGCAAACAATTTTGAGTGAGTCAGACATGGCGAAAAGGGCGAGCGAAGTGAGCGAGCAAAAATGTCCGACCTTTATATTAAAATCTTATTTTTGTGATTGATATTTACATTAAGAGAAATTATACAATATTTCATAATTTTCCCTTTGCTTTTCTATCTTTTCTCATTCGTTTTCTTGTTTGTGAATATTTTGGGGGTCTATGGCTCCAAAGTCCCCCATCTGTGCGTCATTGTTACCATCTATAGCATGAGTGTAATGTGGCTTACTTTCAATTATCATAACAACTCTTTAATTTACAATAAATCCCGGATAATTATAACTTGAAAGAGGATAACCTTTAAGTATATAATTATATAAAAAGTAAAAAAACAAACTTGCAGAGAATATAACAAATAACGATGATTTTGCACGCAGGCCAAGGGAAAGTGAATATTACAGCATTAACAGAGAATTACACCCATGATTATCAATTTAACATCAAGTCTTTCATACGTTTTATTCCATTTGACAACTAAATCATACTATAAGGTAAAACCCTTCAAAACTAAAAACAGGCATTAAGCCTAATAAAGAAGTAAATGAGGAAAACTGAAGATGTTATGCAAAATTCCCCATTTTTGGGCAAATGTTTTTTTAATATTTTTGTTGTCACGTTCAGAAACTATTTCTTCAATGAATTAGAATTACGACTAACGTTTCCTCATCCTAGATCTAACGAGTTGTCAAATAGGAGGGAGTATTTTAGCACTTAACTTTCCAGAAATGAAAAATATGAAGTCGAATGCGATACAATCAAAATAGATATGTTCAATGGTAGAAATCAGATTTAAAAGACGTCTATCTCGAAAAAGAGGATGCTTGATCGATAGATCTTATTTGACGGAAACTCCGGTATACAAATTCTTGCGTCCTTTAGAATCAAAAGCGGGACAACATGTAAAAGACTCGACGAAGAGCAAATATTTAATAGCGCGCCGGAAGATTTTATTATTTCCTTCTTTGATTTTATTCTTAAGTCCACCTTGCGGCAAAGAAGGTCAAGGATGTCTTATGCAGCAGTCTTTTTATCCCCTCATTGATTTTTGTCATTACACACATTGATTTTTTATCCTGTGTATTTCGTAACCAGTTTCTCCATTACATGAAGTACTGTAATTGTTTTGTTTCTTTTTCTTTACAATTTGTCCATATATTTGTTAGTTGCGTAATTCATTGCTTGAGAGCCCCCCCCCTCCATTTTAAATGTTCTATTGCATGTTGAATATTATGTAAAAAAAAAAAAAAAACTATTTAGTTCAGTGGAAAATCAACTGATCACAATTAAGTTGAATTGGCAATACAGTTACGGTTTCTACAATACTTTCAGGTTGCAAGCAGTTTCTGACGGCCCTGTTGCAGAAATAGTTGCAATCAAACTAAACCCTGAAAATCAATCACAATTTGATTGTCAATCAATTAGAACTGTGCATTTTGGGCATTTTTTTTTCATTTTATCCAGCAAGAACTCTGGCGTTGATTGTTGTACATGACCATATCATTTATTTCACTCTAGTGTTAAATCTTAGGTGTTTGTTCAACGCCTATGGGTGTTTTAAAACACTTTTGATTGTTGATTTTACACTCAGGTGTTGTTCAATCGCAAGGGTGTAAAGTTAACACTTAATGGTGTGGTACTCTTAAAACAAAGAGTGGTGTCAGGTCTAACATCACTGTGTTTACAGTGAAAATTTTAGTCGAAACACGATACTTTCTGCAACAAATTAAGAAAAGTTTTACAAATGTATGTGGAAACAACGGAAAAACATCACCGGCATCAAATAAAAATCTTATTCGTCTTATCACTACTAATAACGCTGAGCTATGACACTAAGATGAACTTTCATGTACTGTTTTTTTTTTCAATTTTGAAAACTATGTGGCAAAGAATTGCAGATATCTGGTAGGCTATGCCAGATCGATTTATGGGCTAATGCAGTGACAATTTTTTTAATGTACAGATCGACTAAATGCATGGCATAATAATGATAACAGCTTTCTTTTGTAGTAGAATAGTGTCTGTCACATCTTTTGGCGCTGCTCAAGTATAGGGTATGGTATATTTAATTAATCCTTTAATTGTAAGGCTGTATCATTATCAAATATCAATAATCATAAGCCTGAAAACCTTTTTTCTGTTGCGGGGGGGGGGGTGTTGGGGATTAGTATAATTTTACTTTTTGAAGGGGCCTACTGACGCTATTAGCAATGTTGAATTGCAGTAATAATTCATTAATTTCCATACTTTCTAAATCGATCTCTCTTCCGTATAGGTGCCTCCAAATCTAATTTGACTCGGACCTTTAATCCAGCCATCCATCCATACAAACGGGTCATAAATCAACCAACAACTGTCAGTAGCGAGGCGTCTCCCAGCCAATGTACACGTGAGTTAACAATCCGAAAAATATGTCATGCAGACGACACAGTGTAACCCTCCAAAAATTTGATTTCAACGACATGGCGCGCAGTAAGCACGGGTGTTATTAAATGAGGAATGACCGCTAGTGGAGTTATCGAGGGGAGTCGGGATTGTAATACGATTTTGTTCTCCTTTTCAGGTAGAAACTGAAAATCAATCGCGGATTCAATTTACAACCAGCATGGTTTCACAGATTGAAGTCGATCTTATTTTCGGTCTGAAATATTGAACCATGAATTTGTCGGCAACAGAAAATTAAAATAAGATATATGAAGTATTGGATTAGAAGGAATATATGATAATTAACTCAGTAATAACTTACTTAATTATATAGATATATACACACACCCTTATACCCTCACACACACGCACACACACACACACATATATATGTAATAAAGGAAGCGGATATCGTTGGCGGATGTGACATTAAGTATAAGCGTGATAAGAAATCCTTACTTTGTCAAAAGTTCAATTTAAATAAAAAGGATATTAGGGTCGATTGAACAACGACTGATTATATCAATGAGAAGGAGAAAAATAATCGATGAAAGCAAAAACCCGAAGGACTAACGAGAAAGAGAAAGAGAGAGAGTTAGAGAGGGGGGGGAGAAACAATGATATGGACATATTGAGGAGAAAGATGAATAGAAAACGCCATCGTTCTAAATTAAATTATACAAAAAGAAGAAAGAAGGAGACAAAAAGTATTATGAAGACGAGAAACGGTGCCAGGATGAAAAAAAAACCGGCAAAATTTAAGTTGTAGATGAAAAATCAATAAATTTTTAGGCCTATAATAATCTAAAAGGGTTAGAGAGGTAGTAACTCTGAAATCGGCGCAATGATTTGCTTTTAACTGGGGCACCCGAAATGATCTGATTATTTTCTTCCAATCAAATAAAGCAGGAATCGCTAGGGAAAGGTAGATATTGCAGAAAATATTACTACCCCTTGAACAAACTGTAGTTTTAAAAAAGAAATCGAACATCAGTCTCTTCCCCAAAGCACAACATGGGATTGGTCACGAGATATGACTGTAACTCTTATTTTTCTGATAAGTAATTTTATTGAAACATCAAACATTAATTAAAAAAAATCAAATTTCGCGAACTTTGAATACAGTTTGTTCCTGGAAAATGAAACCAGTGTATTTACACCTGAACTTTACTCGAAGCTGACCCTTTACAAATATTCGAAAATTAGATTAAGGTTCACTAGCTTTCAATAAATCAACAACTGCAGGTTGCATTAAAAAGATTTTTTGCTCCGCAACGTACAGGCGGTTCTAGAACAGAGAAAATGTATTGTCAAATGCCCTTCACGACAAAGAACAACCGAGAAGTCTTTGTCGAACATTGGTGAATCAAAACAGAAGTTTCGTCCTTGACTCTGCACAAACTACATACTTGCATTTTTTTCGTCAGCTCCGGCACTTAGGACGACACTGTTCCGGTTCGCCAATTTTGGACCTCTCAACTGTTGTTTGTCATTTGGTGGGAATGTTCAATACATTTACTGTGTTCTTGAGAGGAAAACTCCTTATTGTTGCAACCAAACGCAACTCCAAAATCAAATACAAATGTTTATCTTTTATACAACTTCTTGCGCAACGAGTCTCTGAACGTAATATGTTGCATACGTAGTATCAAAACCTATTTCCTTACCCTCATGGCTACCCCAGTGGATGGTATTAATGCATTGACTATCGACCTTCTAATAAGACCCTGAACAAAATAGAAGGCGAAATCTGAATGGTCCCTTGACTGCCCTCATAAAACATCGTCTGTCTAACAAAGATATTAACTCATCTTGTGACTCTGTGTGCCTCTCTCGACTCTCGCCATCTCTCCCGCTCTCTCTCTCTCTCCCTCTTTCTGTTTCTTTCTATCTCTGTCTGTTTCCCTCTCTTAGTCTGTCTCTCAATCTTCTCTCAATCTCTCCCATCCCGGAACAAAGTTCAAAGCAAAATATGACTGATCCCCTGACTGCCCTCATAAACCATCGACTATCTAACAAAGATATGAACTCATTACGTAACTCAGTACCCCCCCCCCCCACCCTCTCTGTCTGTCTCCCTTTATCTTTTCTATCTCTGTCCGTCTGTCTGTCTCTAGATCTTCTTCCTCTCTATCTCTTCCATTCCTGAACAGAGTTTAAAGCAAAATATGAATGATACCCTGACTGCCCTCATAAACCATCGACTGTCTAACAAAGATATGAACTCATCACGTAACTCAGTACCCCCCCCCCCCACCCTCTCTGTCTGTCTCCCTTTCTCTTTTCTATCTCTGTCCGTCTGTCTGTCTCTAGATCGTCTTCCTCTCTATCTCTTCCATTCCTGAACAGAGTTCAAAGCAAAATATGAATGATCCCCTGACTGCCCTCATAAACCATCGACTGTCTAACAAAGATATGAACTCATCACGTAACTCAGTACCCCCCACCCTCTCTGTCTGTCTCCCTTTCTCTTTTCTATCTCTGTCCGTCTGTCTGTCTCTAGATCTTCTTCCTCTCTATCTCTTCCATTCCTGAACAGAGTTTAAAGCAAAATATGAATGATACCCTGACTGCCCTCATAAACCATCGACTGTCTAACAAAGATATGAACTCATCACGTAACTCAGTACCCCCACCCTCTCTGTCTGTCTCCCTTTCTCTTTTCTATCTCTGTCCGTCTGTCTGTCTCTAGATCGTCTTCCTCTCTATCTCTTCCATTCCTGAACAGAGTTCAAAGCAAAATATGAATGATCCCCTGACTGCCCTCATAAACCATCGACTGTCTAACAAAGATATGAACTCATCACGTAACTCAGTACCCCCACCCTCTCTGTCTGCCTCCCTTTCTTTTTTCTGTCTCTGTCCGTCTGTCTGTCTCTAGAACTTCTTCCTCTCTATCTCTTCCATTCCTGAACAGAGTTCAAAGCAAAATCTGAATGATCTCCGACTGCCCTCGTAAACAATCGACTGTCTACCAAAGATATGAATTCATCTATCAACTCTGTACGCCTCTTTCCTCTTTCTATCCCTCTTACTCTATCTCTCTCTTTCAATCTCTATCGGTCTGTCTTTCTCTCAATCTTCCTCTACTTCATCCCTTCCATTCCTCTCTCTGTCTCTCTCACTTCATAACTACCCCTATACCCCATCCCTCTAATTCCACCACGTTTACACCGTAACACTAGGTTACTCTTACACTTAAGTTATATATACACAACAGAAATTGTGATGTTGAATGATGTACATATAAGTCAACTTACTCCGGTGTTCATTATGGTGTTATACACTCGTGGGTGTTTGTACAACGGCTTTTGGTGTCATTACAACACCTTTGACTGGCATTACACCCTTGGTCGTTTATTTTATGATTACACTCTTTGGTATCATGTTCAGTCTCAGGGTATGTTCCTATCGAAGCACGAACTGGTGTCGGTTTAACACCCCAGTTTTATCACCATCTGTTTACTATCGACATTAAGTTCTTCTCGAGCTCTTCTGGAGTGTGACTTGAACTTTAATATTAAAAACTATAGAGGGCGTTTCAAAAGTGAAGACCTTGGGGGTTTCAAAATGAAATTATGTTCACAATACCACTGATTTTACAATACCACTGATTTCTGCTAAATAATCAAACTTTCAAATATTTATTTGGCACTTTTATCGCTATACATGCTCTAACTGTAAATCTTTTTAAAATGTTACAGAGTAATTATGGCCTTAAATCAGGGCCAAATGATGGACAACTTACTTTCATAACACTAATTTAGATCAAAGTCTGTGGAATGATTGATGTTTGTGAATCTTACCTGTCTATGGCAATGACCAGGAGTGTGTTGACAGACACATAGAGTGAAACGTTCTTGACTGTCCCGACAATAGGACATAGGGTGAAAGGCAACGTCCAGTTCTGCTGAAGATACACATGCAGTGACAAGGGCGCGCTGAAGAGCGCCACCAACGCGTCCGATCCTGCAAGGTTGGCAATCAAGAGATTGGTGACGCTCCGAAGCCTTTTGTGTCTAATGATGAGGAAACATAACAAGGAGTTGCCAACACCACACACGGCAATGGTCAAGACGAAAGACACTGTGAGAAATACTTTGACGCCTTCAGAGACGTCATAGTCCGTTGCGTAACAGCCGCGTTCGTCTCCAGAGGACGACGGATAGTCCAAGTTGTCCCAGACCGAAGAGTTCAAGTCTGGAAAGCTTGCACCCATAGAAGCTGAGGATGTGTCCTTGAAATCGATCCCCATATCGTCTTTCATGCTCGCTATGTTTTGGGATTCAGATTGTGTGATGAAGTGGTCACCCATGTGACTGTTCGTTCGGTCAACTTCAACTAGAATACAGCCACCGTAATTTTCCTAATTTAGCCACTTGAAGTTGTCTACCTCGAGGTGTCCACTTGAGATCATCGCTTTCACTTGAATCAGAGGGGAAGTCAATTACGTCATCATCGCTGTGTGGTTCCCCCTCAATACCGTCTTGTTCGATACAATAATTACCGTCAAAGACCACACTTCATCCAGTCATCACCAATCTCCACTCAAGCCGTTGGTAGCGCAGCTCTGGTCAAGCACCCTCCCGTCTCTGTACAAACGAAAAAATAGAATAGCGGTGATTGCAGGAAATTTGATAAACAAAATTACGATCTGACATTGGCTTAAATCACGAGTCGGGCAAGAGCCCTTTCCTCGTACTTCACCGTTGGTGCGGATCGCCATTCCTTTAATAGGAGGGTATAAAAACAGTTGACAAGGCTAATTGGAAGAGATCTTTGATTGTGTACATTCAATGGACATTAACATCCGGTCATTACTGAAGATGTATGATAACGTGGTGAATTTCCTAAGAAACCTGCTTCAAGGAGACATGCATCATTATGGCTAGAAGAATTGATATTTATGGGCCTAATAGCTGTTAAATTGATGATATTTGGTGCATTTTTCATAAATTGTCAATATCACAAACTTTTCTAAGAATCACTATAGACGACTAGAAATAACAGTGAATTTCTATAGTGTTTCATACAGTGACATTAAATGAAGAAAACAAAAAACATTACAAAAATAATGTTTTACATTACGCATCTGTTACTTATACTTATTCATTCGGGGGTAATTATTTACGAAGATTATCAAATCCACTTTTTTTCTTTAAAAATCATACCTTGAAAAATGAATCACAGCTATCTTAACTTAGATAAATATATAGTGCTGAATGAAATGTAGCTGTGTACTTTGTACGTGAATAAAGCGTGTAGAATTTAAATTCTCGGTGTAGCCACTTAAACGACATGTGTACACATTATAAAGGCCTTAGTTAATTACCTAAACTTTGATATGTGTTGTTCATTTTGATTAAAAAGAACACCCAGGAAAGAAAAAAATCAAGTTCATGCAGACACGTGCAGATAAGTAAGATGAGTGTGTATGGGTGTGTATCTCGTAGTAATCTCTCCATTGCAACTCGGTAAAATTGCTACTGGGCTATGACCTGGCTGGAAGGGCCTTCAGGGGTCACTGTATAGGTACGGGCTCGACCTCCCGTTGCTACCCACTTACGGTCCTATTAACACACATATTCTACCAGAGAATCAACGCAGGCACCGGGCGTGGCGCCATATTTACAGGGATAGGTGAGGTCACTGTCCCGTAGGAATATGCATCGGTGTGGGGCTCATATGCATTTGTATTTTAGAACCCCGCTGGCAGTCACTGTTCTTTTTTTAAGAGTTGCTTTGAAGTTTGGACAGCACCTTGTCAATATGTTTTTCTTTGGGTCAGTGCCATTATCCAGGAAGTATGATCGCTCGCTCTTGTTGGAGTTTATATCCAAAATGGCGCCAATTCGTGTTCGTTCAGTCCCTGCTAGTCAAGAGCTGCCTAGCCATTTATGGGCATAATTTGTAACAATAATTGACTCCGTCTCTGGAGATATTTTTACCTTTCACTGCATTGTTTTAATGCATTTTTTTTGCACAAACGATTGAGGTATGAATACGTAGTTTCCATGCACTCGTAGGACTAAACACACAATATTTGCGCTTAACATCTTCCAACCTCAGACGCACATAAAATTCTCTACGCACACCCTTATAAACACACGCACACTTACACACACACGCGCGCGCTCATACGCTTACAGACATATTTAAACACAAACACAAACAAACAAAATAGACAACAGTGAAATGATGGGATACTTTCCCTTTTAACTACAAATCTGCAAAGGCGTCAAATCGCTTGTGGCAACTTCGTAATTTTTATTATATGAAAGTGAACGATAACAGCTTTTGGAAGACACTGTTAATGAAATACGCTGCATAATCGGAAAGAATATTGAAAAATATAGCCCAAATAATGTAGAAAAATGTGAGAAATGAAAATGTACAATTTATTTTTTAAATACTACAATCTTTAGCACAGGATTTAGAGATCGAAACACTAACGCATTTTAACGGATGTAAATGAAGATCAGAGGTCGAGAGAGAGAGATACAAAAGAAAAAGGGAGTCAGAAAGAGAGAGAAAAATAGAGACAGAAGAGGGAAAGAGAGACAAAAAGATAGAGAGGGAGAAAAAACGAGGATGCGACAATTGAAAGTAATCCGTTTTGGTGCGTGAGCAGTCGAATGATCTTGTTATTTCAGACAAAATGTGGTTCAAAAATGAGAAATCGGGCAGCGCTTCATCCGCCACAAGAACGTATTAATGATGTCTCACTTATACAAATATGTCTGATGTATTTAAGGTTAGGAAATTAGGTAACAAGGTTTAGCTGTGAATAGTCATAGGAATATTAATTTTCCATAAGAATTTCGAAAACGATGATTTTTTTTAATTCTTTTTTATTTTTTATAAAATAATGTTAAATATTGCATAAGCTGGTTAGGGGAGCAGCTAATTGAAGTCATGTTTGTGACGGTTTACTCAGTTGAAGAACTCAATTCATTTTATACTCTATTATTTCTGTGCTGAAAAGTTACTGTTCGTCTTGTCTGCATCGTATTTTTTTTTGTATTGAGACATACTGTCAAAACCAACAGATTATTCTTTATCATCATTTACCAAACATATTTTGATTTAATTATTCATAATTACCAGGAATTACATGTTTAATTTGATTCGGCTTTTGTCTTTGCACCTCTGTTATCAAGATAGGAATATGGAAGCGTATCTGTTTGTGTTGATCAGTATAGACCTTAGTTTTCAAGTTTTTAAATAGAAAGGGGCACAAATACCCAGGGGCTACAATTACCCCAGTCTCCACTAAACGTGTCTATTCGATAAAAAAATGTTTTAGTCAGCTCACAATGTGTTGATTTCTAACCAGGGAATCGAATCTACACCATCTGCAAGCAGGTTAACCAAAATAGTGTTTCCATAAACCACAACCAAGGAAATAGCAAAGAGGGAGATAGGTGTATACTGTAGGTTCATTTTTTGTTGGGGGGGGGGGCTCCGCCCTTCAGAAATAAGTGTCACGTTTGGCTATGCTTACGTCACTTTTACTCAGAAAATAAGAATACAAGAATCCCCTTTTCCCGTACGCACATTTTTTCTTTCATTGGAGGAGGGGGGGGGGGGGAGCAAGACGTATTTATATTTTTTTTAATCGAAAGCGAGTGAGCGAAGCGACCGTGCTTGTAATGGAGCGCTTGTCATTTTCTATAGTAAAATTCTAAGATTTCATGCACACTTTCAGTGAATTTTATGAAAAATTATGTTTTCTATATTTCTGGGAGAGGGCAACTGCCCCTACCCCCTCTCTCTCTTTCCTTTACACCCTCTTCTCTCTGTCTGTCAATTTCTTTCCTTTTATCTTCTACTCTATATTAACCAATAATGATATCAATCATATCCTCTTTATGTCTGACATTAATGCCTCTTGCAAATCGCATGAATTCATACACGCTTCAGGAATTCGTCACTGCACTGAGGACTTGTCATATATCATGTATGAGACTGTAGGGGAGCCCTTTCAAAATTAGAGAAAAAACAGACTTCGTTTGCAGTCAAAATACCAAGGGGGGAGATGGGATGGAGATAACCCCCACCCCCGCCAGAACCTTTGCTCCATCCCAGATGCTTCCCCGTCCAAAATTTAAAAATACTATAAACAATTATGTAATGTGTAGACTCTATTGTCTTAGTGGTAATGGATATCCAATGCAAACAGGAAAGAGTTCTCAAATAACACCCTTTTTTCAAAAAAAAATGTTCTGTCACTATGAATGCTCCCACAAATAAACAATAAATTCAAGTTAAAAAAGTTTATTGATTTTGTTCCAAAATAAAAGTAACATTTTTTTATTTAACAATAGGTAACAAAATTAATTACAACACAAAACATATTAAAGAAAAATGACTTTAAGTAAAACTTTTATGTTCAATCTTCTTATATTTACGGCAGTATTTGTCGATTTAACAAATAATACGAAAAGTAGCTTTTCGTATGCCCCCTCCCCCACCCCTTTCGTTTGAATGATTGCATTTTCCCCCTTCTTTAAGTAATATCCAAACGGCATCTCTGGAGTAGTACGGTACATTAGCAGAGATTATTTAGGGTAATTATGAAAGCGATATGCAAGGAGTTGCCATATAATACACAACACAAGACCATCAATCAAGTCATCCTATTTTATTTTGTTATACATTATTTTGAATATGACAATCGCAAAAATGCCAAATCAAAGGAGTTTGTGCATAATATGCAAATTTCAGTAGGATTACTCGTACCCTGTGATATTGTATAATTGTATAAAGGGTTTGTCATGTTTGCTGTCTGACTTCATTTACTTATTGCAATAATTATTCGCGACTACTTATTATTATTATACTACCTGATTAACAAGTTATGCCTCTCAATGTGTCCTCCGCGATTCAGCATTCAAATTATTCCATTTTCATGTTTTTTTTTACTCTTTCACTTCCCAGGACCATCAGTCTTGCTCTATGTACAACCGGGTAGAGAATGGCACATATAGAAAAACCTACTTAGATGATTGTGCCGTGATTGGAAAAGCTCGTCTCTAAATGCAAGGGTTATATAAGATTAACGGTAAGTCACCTGTCGTCTGGGTACTAATCACTAACTTTTCTCATAACGTTTGTATTATGAATACAGATGTGAATTAATAAAACAAATGAAAACTGATTTTCATTTCTTTATGAAAAAGTTTCATGGTTATTTTGAAAAAAAAAGAGAAAATTATGTCACGTTTCACAGTTTCATAGCATGGCGACATCATCACTTTATCTTCGAAATGTTCGTTTGATTTAGATCTGGCGTCGGCCCCTTACGACCAGTCTGAGTGCTCCTTCGACATTCATGATGAAAAATGACGTTTACGCAGTATCGCCTGCAGCGTTTTTTTTCTTCCGAACAATGAAATGTTTAATTGGAACAACACCCACGTCATCTCTTAAATTACATCAGAAAGATACGAGACGGTAAGTCCTCATGTTAGTTGGAACAGTTAGCCATTTTTTATATTGAAATGTATTGTATTTATAATATTTTTTGGTAGAAATAAATACACGCGGATTTGAAAATCCAACGTCACACATTTTTCAAGCCCCAGAACAGGGGCATCGTTTCATTTTCAGATTGTGCGTGCAAAAGCGAAAAGAAAAATTTTGCGCGAAGCGCAGTGGAAAAGGGACATTTTTTAATGTGTCATTGTATTTTCATATGGTGTTTTCCAGTGCTTTTGGAAACAAATTGTTCCTTTGGATATTTAAAAAAAACACGCACACACTTAGTCTAGAGCAGTGCCGTTGTACCATCAAATCGGAAGGTAAAATCATACTTGGTATTGACATCACGATTTTATGCAAACTTTTACGATGACGTTAAAGCATCGATAGATTGGTTATTATGCATTATCGATCTGGAAATCGACAGTAATTAGTCATAATAGTCGGCATGGTTAAAAGTTTCGGGGAGCATGACTGTAAGTCATGAAAGAACGAACATTGAGCCATAAACTAAAAACTGAAATCTCATAAAAGATAATGTTCGCAATGAAAATTCGTGGTATGACTTCGTGTACGCTACTATTCATTTTCTTCTTCGTCGTCGACTTCGCTCTCTCTCCGTGGCCCTGTATGGGAAGAGGGGGTGCTGGGCCGATGCTGAAGCACCCCCCAAAAATTCCTTGAGGGTGCTGCGTGTATTATTCCCCATAGGCAGCACCCCTAGGTACTCTGGAATATGTGTAAAAATTGAAAAATATAACCAAAATGACTTTCATTTTTTAGTGAACTCTTTTTACTTAGGACTAATTTGACCCCCCCCTCTCTCTCTCTCTCCCTCCCTCTCTCTTCTCTCTCTTACTCAACCACAGTATTTTTATATCACATTTTGTTCAGCAATCACTTTTCATCTTCCTGATTTGTTTTTACCCAACGCATCCGTCCAAAGTAACTCTTTTACTCAGTATGGCAATCATCTACAGTTTAATACATTACCCTACATGTAACTCTCAATGTGGAGGTTGAAAACAAAAGCAAGGAAAGGTACGTTGAAAAGGCCCCACTGTGTCAGTGTTGATATGACTTCGAAAGGCAGTACATTAAACTATTGAACTACGGAATTACAAACTCACCCACGCTTCGTGGTCAGATAGTATGAATGTGAAATGTGTTTAGTTTCACTTTTATGTTATCCTACTAATAAGCAGATTTTTTTCTTCTATAAAAGAACTTCCTTCCAAAGTAAATAATAGGAAATCATTAGGCCTAATTGCACTGTTCACAATCCAGAAAAGTGGGAGCCAGAAAATGGCAGAGGACATGATGGTAAATGGGATAGATGCAATAAAAGGGAGACGGGAAATGATTTAAAGTTTTTTAACCAAGCAGTAAACTACAATGTCGGTTATGATCATGTCCAGAGATTAATAGATGAAGATAATTCTGTGAGGTCAATGAACGACATACCAGATGTCGCCGTTTCTAGGTAAGACAAATTTAATCCTACACCGAAATACATTGGTGGTATGCATTGCATGTTCATGTACGCCATGGGATGAATATCTTTTTCCTGGTATATGAGAGTCATGATATGATTCATTAGTTAACTATACACGCTGCATTACCCATCAACTTGGCAGTTTGATCTTCCAGTATAGGAGCGGCATTTCTAGCGGAGAAATGCGAGTGTAGGCTACATATATTATCGTTTCGGTTTTTAAATGAATATACATAATGCAAATTTAGAAGGATTATTTATTGGCAAGAAAGAGGAAGCGTTGTTCTAGCGTGTTGTTGTGTTGATATCTTAAGGATAAAAAAGTACTGAATTTTGTCGCTTACCATTGGATGTGATTCATAAGGGAGGGGTCATATCGCTACCATCAAATCCTTTGTCCCTCACACGGGATATGAATAAACAGGCTAGTAACACCGTTGAAGGCAGGTGCGACCACCTCTTTATCTCTCTCTCTCTCTCTCTCTCTCTCTCTCTCTCTTTTCTCCCCCCTTTTTTTGAGTGATGACCCCTCAGTAAAAATATATATACCGGTAGGAGGAAGAAACGGAAGAATATAAAGAGAAATAATAATATTTTAAAGAGCTCGGACGTGGAACTACGTTTACAGAATGTCGTCACCTCTCACCTTTAAGACGTCTTACCCCATACAACATTTCATGGTGCCCCCTGAATACACTGTTCAATTTTGATATTATGAGCACGGGTTACCATGCCCATAATGCAACTCGCCTACCCTTCACCCCCGGGGGGGGGGGGGGCACTCGACCAAAAAAGTAGTAGGCCTGTGCCGCGGGCGAGACAAAAAACGGGGGCCTTGGAGCGGGCTTATTGTAAAAAGGAGGGTCCTCGGAACGGGCTTCGGAACTACAAATGTTTGTGAAAACGGGGGTCCTTGGAACGGGTCGCCTTCGCGTGAGTGCGTATTCATTCCTATGGAACGGGCATACGTGCACCCGCCGGGTGGTCGGACAGCGCTTTGCGGCCGCTTTTCACCAAAATTGCGGCTCATCGTAGCAGATCAATGCGGCCGGAACGGCGTAACGAAAAATATGCGAAGCTTTGGAGCGGATTCTTTCTTCTTTTTCCTCGATAAGAAGAAAATGCTATGCTTTGGAGCGACTTTCTTTTTTCTTTGTCTCAATAAGACAAAAATGCTATGCCTTGGAACGGAAATTTGGGTGTAAAAATGGGGGTCCCCTCCGCGGCACATACCCACTATGCATTATATACTGAGTGCCACCCCCCCCCCCCGGGCCTTCACCCCTACCTTGATACGCCACAGAGCATGACACGACCTTGCCATTGGTGCAAGTCTCTAAGGCAATTCATCGCGAATTACCATTTGACTTTGACGAATGATTCTGAGAAGCTCAAGGTTCATTGAGTTCTGGAGCTCAAGCCCTCCCTTCTCACATTGACGTAGATTTCGATCAAGTGTTCCATCGAACCCAGAGAATTCTCTGTTTATTAAATCGAATATTCCGTGCTGATAGTTTTCGTGACCTAATCCATATTATTACCGACAGGGCAATGGATTTTTTTTTACTGTTGTCCTTAGAAGATCTTTAGCCAATTTCAAAGAAGGAAATAAGAAGGTCGTATGATAGTACTCTCTATATATATACGAAAGAGCTGATCTAATCCCAAATCAAACTCTCGGAGTGACCAGTCGGATCCAGTCATTTTGGAGTGAACTGTGCATCAGTATAGAGTGCAATACAGCCCCTTTTGCCGTGAACTGTGAAGTTTTACTCCAGAGAGCGGTAAAATCCACTCTCAAAAAGGTGCAAATCTCACTCCCGAAAGGATTGATTGATCCCTCAACTCACTCCGTTAGGGGTTATGAACAAGTGGATCTCCTCTGGTAATATAGCAGCAGAGCTGACTTTGAAAAGAAGTAAAATGAAAACTTAAAACTCAAATGACCAAACATGGTCCAAGTTCATTGACCTTAAATGATTGTGACCTTAGTCATGTGACCCGAAACTCTTGCAACATGATCATAGATACTTGATTACTCTAATGTCAAATTTAATGAACTAGATTCATTTATTTCCTAAGATATGATGGCATTTCAAAAACTTAACGTTGATTAAGATATCGATGTTGACGTCTCCGTCGCCGTCGGAAAAGCGGCGCCGATAATCTCCCTCTGCAATGCAGGCGAGACAAAAAAACGTTATTCCTCATCAACTTGCACTTTTCCGGGCACGCGAACTGGGGAAGGGTGCGCACAGCGACCCGGGAGTTCCAATACGCCACTGACTTGTATTTTAACAGATAATGGTCCCATGGACATCTGGCAACCCCGTTTGCCATACGCCTAATCGATGAGAAATGCGATTCCAGCTGACGTCGCATTCCATTCAACGAGCCCATGAACGAGACACGGTCTCTCTTTCAATCAGTTATCGTGAATCATGAGGGCATTATCGCGTGCAATATGAAGTGAAAATCGGTAGGTTGGTTAGTAGTATTATGAACCTGATTCGGTGGTAAGAATGTATGGGGGGTGATGTCCAAAACTGCAGAGGGAGGGGGGGGGGGTCAATGGAAAATCCATAAGTCTATCAACAATATACAATATGTCATAGGAATGTTCATCAGAAAGATGGGGGGGGGGTAAACAAGGGGGTCAGAGGGCGAGTGTTACCACCCCTCCCTTCGGCCTAAACTAACAATATAACGAGTTCACGTTTTGTCTCATACAACAAAGATAAGAGATGGATTTTAAAAGAATTTTACATACTAATTGTATGCTCATATGTTATGAAATTGGCTTCCGTACTCCGAAAAATTATTAACAGCTAAACATCCGTGAATAACCTGTGTGTAAAACACCGTTGGTTTTCACTGAGCACAATTAAATCTAAAATTACTCTCATGCCACCACCGTCATAAATCGTAAGTTGTTAATTTGGTTAATATGCAGATTGCCCCATCCAAGAGTGCAACTTAATGTCTGTTCATCAAGAACACTATTCATCAATATTATTACTAGTACCATCGGCTGTGTCTTGATAAATTAAGTCAAGGGGTTTCAATTAGCGGATCGCGAGCGAGTTGTGACACTTCAAGCCTTGCAACTTGCCAAAGTAATACAAACCGATAACAAAAAGAAAACAATATATATTTTCATGAATTTAGATTAATGTTTTTTCTACATTAATATCAGTTTGGGGCAATTTCACAAAAGGTCTCATACTCTGCTTCAACATGGGCTCTGTCCCCCCCCCCCCCAACCCTGTGTGATCCTTGAGCGTGCCCATGTAGCCAATGCCCTGAGGTTCCACTCGTTCGCTCGTAAACACAATGTTGGATGGTGGTACAGAACAGAGTTTCGACCAAAAAATAACACACCTAACAAAACTTATTGAAAACCCCAGAATTAAGTGTTTTACGTGAGATGAAAACTTTGATAGGTATTTTTAGGGCAGGTAGGGTTTCAAATTCCACGATTTTACTATGTACCAATATAGGGAGGTCCCGTCCACACCACTTTTTCCCTGTTCGCGCCATTTAGGATGGCATTTCCCATGCCTTACACCATTTAGGGACGTAATTTTGGTTATGTAGATTACGCCATTTAGGGTGTATTAGTTGTTGGACAGGGATGGGTAGCAGGAGAGCGACACCCCCTTCCCATTCCGAAAGGTTTGAATCCTCATACATTACCAAATCAACATGGGCGAGAATGATAGGAGTGTGAATGCGAATGAGGGGGATACAAGAGAAAGAGAACGAGAGAGGGGAGGGGAGGGGTATGGAAAAAGGAAGAGAGAGGCGAAATTCATAGAGAGGGGGGGGGGTCAGAGATAGACAAAAGAAGAGAGGGATAAGGAAGCCAAAGAAAGGGGTAAACAAAGGGGAGAGAGTAAGAGAGAGGGGAGGAAGACACATGACACGAATGAAATGAGAGATGAAGGCAAACGCCAAATTGATAACGAGGTAGACATTGTACTGGAATCCCTCGACATTTAACTTGGCAGATAATGTGATTTGGTTTGTCATTCTACTTTCTCGCAGCTGTCTTTCACTAACGAGTATCTCAATCATAGCATTAACCAAGCACTCCCAAGAATCTCATCAAACGAATGAAAAGAAACAAACGCTTAACAAACTGACGAAAATCCTCAAAAAAAAATATTGAATTTGTAAATTTTCCCGAAAAAAAATTCAAGAGCGAGGATGATAAACGAGAACAACTGTGCATACATGTGTATCTCTTAAGGCGATAAAGATTGCTTGATCTGGAGTCCTTGACAAGTGAAAACGGGTTATCATGTAGTTTTTCAAACTTCTGTTTGGGAATTTCCCTGAGAAGCAGTAAACTTGATTTCTGATTACCAGCGATGTGTTTATTTATGAACAAGGGGTTGACGGGATACAGCAAGAAGTTCAAAGAAATGGACATCTCAGATTGCTCAAAGATCCTTCGAGACACTTCTTTGCAATCTTTTATCTTCCCCATCTTTTTTTTTTTTTCTCGCTCCGATTATTCGATTTTTTTCGTCCCACAAACCTGAATTTTACGATCATTTAAAGACAACTTACATTCTGTAATTGCTTTTTATAACTTCATCTTCTTAAAATTAGAATCTCTTCATCTAACTATCTATTTGTCTGTCTATCCATTTATATGTTCATTTCTTAATATCCATTTATATGTTCATTTCTTGACCCACTTCCATATCATTCTTCTTTAATATTCGTCCTATTCTTGATCCCCTTTGGTTCTACTTCTTCCCCCATCTCCTCTATTTCTTCCCCTTCTCCTCTTTTTTCTTTCTTTTTTTTCTTCTTCTTCTTCTCCTCCTCTTTCTTCTTGTTAATACCTTTCTCCTTTCTTTCCTCTTCTCTCTCCCCATTCTCTACCCCTTCTACTAATTCCTTCCTCCACAGTCTTAAAAAGTCAATCTTCCTGGCTAATCTGAAGAGAAACCCGATTTGCCTGATCAGAGAATCAAACTGCACCTTGTTACCAGGTTTCCGCCGAGTATATCGGTCATCTCAAATCGAGCCTCCAGTTTGAGCGACACCTGAGGGTAAAGGTGTGCTGGCTGGGGAAATTCCCTGGATGAAAAGATATATGCCAAACATCCAATATGACATTTATCGATTATTTCCCATAGTGCTTAGCCGCTAAATGCCTCTCTCCTGCACCCCTGTCTCCTGCGTGGTGTGCGTAATAACAAGTACGGTCATTATTTTGACGTCATTGATAAAATCAGCGAAATCGATCATTACTAGCGTAGTGTCAATTTTGTTGAGTAAATGTTTTGTAACAATGTTATTGCATTCGTTTATATGAATAATAATCATTTCTAGAAAACATTTTAGTAGTTCGTTGTTTTATGTATAAAAGAGAATGGAAATTATACAATATAAATGAAAATCAATACAAAAAATGTCGTAGAGATGTACTGTACATATACGCATAAAACGATATTATTCATTCTGGCCTTTGGGTTTCTTGGGTAGATAATTTCATAACTCGGGGGCATAGATCGGCATATGTCCCGGAATATTCGTCCTAGTTTCCTGTTGTCATTTTCAGTCAAGTTGTATGTAGATCAGTTTGCTTTTTACAATTCTTGCCTTTGATAATCAACTCGTATTTGGTATGTGTTGGGTGCCCTAACCTGCTTTTTGGGCCCCTAACTATTTTAAGTTGTATCGTATTAAACTTGAATATTGCTGTAAATTTATATATCCTGTTTTGTAATTTTTTTAATCACTAAATGAATGAATCAATGAAATTTGTTTTTATATTGGAACTATATTACGTATAGTCTGGCCCACATGTCATAACGTGGGACATTCCCCACATAATTTGCCTGTCATGTCTGTTTAATAGTTTATTGTTATCAGTGAAATCCAGTTAACTTTCTCTCCCATGCCCTTATACGCCATCCTTATGTTGTGACAAATTCTCGGAAAGCCTGCTCTACGAAATTATTCTACTTATTAGAATAGGCCTATGCATCCCCGTCCGACATCATTTCCCAATCTCATGTGGTTTAGCACCCGACGGTCTCGGGATGCAGAGAGCTGGGTTCGGTACCGAGTCGGTGCAGGCGTTAAAATACTTTTTAAAGTCAATTAAATTACATGTATGGCACCGTTTTTTAGACTTGGCACTCCCCACTGTCCCCCATCCTCACTGATCACCCACCCCCCCCTCCCCGATTCTCCAAGGCAAAACATCACTCCCCTACCAGGTACCTCTCAAATTGATCACCGTGCCCCCCCCCCACCTCTCCCCCTTCGTGCCCCTCTGAGGAAGCCCACAATTTGCATCTATGGAGCCCATGGTGTCTTAATTTTCGGCTAAGCATGCCTGGTACCTCCGTGTAGTAGATACCGCATCGTTGTGATATACCTAGAGTCCAAATCGAATTTCGCTCCCGGGCGACTTCGACTCGATTTAGAATCGAGGAACACAGATGTGGAAAATGAGCTCCGAAATGTGTACATCTTCAACGTTCCAATTCGATTTTATTGGGCCAAGCCATACATATGGAAATTATCCAAGATATCGGGTTAGCCTCAGAATGTCTCCCTTGATGGCGATACGATAGCTTGTCCGGTGTATCGTCGGGATATTAAACCTTCCCTGATTTTCTCAATGTTTTAATGTTTGGGGGCTTTTGTCTAATGTTCCGCTTCATTCATCCATTATTTATTGGTAATGTTTACACCTTGTGAAAGGGGGAAATGAGTTACTCTTTCCAATTATCATTCATTAATGTTCATCGCTCAATCACTGAGTTCGGCGCTCCAAACAGGTCACATTTCCTGGCCTTGAAACATGATCAAAAGGTATCGAAACCGTATCGTGTATAATGAATAGTAAAAAATGAGGTGAATAATTAATTGAGGAAACAAAAACAACAAAAACATTAAATGAAAACTCCAGTTGTGGTAACTGTGAGGAAACACACCCACTTAGAGGCCTTTATTAATAAGACAAGTGGAACGCCTCTGGTAGTCTCGCCTGCATTACGCGATTCAATATAGCAGCAGTGCTGACTTTGAAAACGAATATAGAATAATTTTTTTTTCACAAAAACAACATTCATAATTATAATCAATAAAATAGGGCCTACTATGTTCATCGACCCTATATGACATTTCACCTTGATCATGCGACCGGAGACTTGTGCAAGATGATTAGAGATACTTGATTACCTAAATGTCAACATTTCATGAACTAGATCCATAAACTTTCAAAGTTACGATGGAAATTCAACAAAATATTACCCCCAACACGGTCAAAGTTCATTGACCTCGGTCATGTGACCTGAAAATCACTCAGGATGTTTACTAATAGTTCTTCATTGCTCTAATGTTTAAGTTTCATGAACTATACCAAAAAAAAATAAGTCCCCCTTAAACAAACATCAATAATTTCCGAACTAATGCGAGTTTTTAATATATTTTTACATGAGCGTGTAGGTAATTTATAAGCTACCCTCTGAGTAATTGTTATGGACGTATTTTACGTCATGCTTCAGTGAGCACCGCCAGAAGGCAAAAATGTCACTTTTCAAAAGTCACAAACCAAATATCATGACTTTGATTTCACTTCTTTGGAACGAATTCCACATTCTCATCATGAAAAATAGTCAAAAGGTACTTTCTAAAAGACGATACAACTTATTTGGCTAAATTTCACGGTTGAATAATCACAAGTCCAAATTTGCTATAAATGGATTTTGTACACATTTCTATCGATAAAAAATGATCAAATATGATGACAATTATTTTTGGGAAGAGTATCTACAACAATATTCATCATTTCACGGTTCAATGAACATTTATTGAAAACAAAAATACGATTTTCAAATATCATAGGCAAGTATTGTTTAATTTTGGTAAACTGAAAATGATATTTTCTCAACTTTTTCGTGATGTTCATGACCAGTTAAAATGCTTCAATGATTCAAACGCGTTTAATTAAATATTCACGCTTGAATGAACATGTGGAATGTGATTAGCTCTTTTTTATGTAATTGGAAAAAATGCAATTGTTAACTATGGATATCTGTCACAAACCTCCTTGCATAGTTCATTTGATTTGATTTTTAAGAAATTCCCGACGTCTAATGCATCAGTGAGCACACAATATTCGAAAATTATGCAAATGAGAAGAAAGTTCAAGGCATTGGCCCCACTCTGTGCCGTATCAAATGGTTAGTTTGGTGTGCGCGCCTTTTGGATAGTGTTACTCTGAAGCCATGTGCGAAGTTTCATGAAATAACTATTGGCAGAAGTAACAAAAACCGTCCATGAAACAAGCCCTCATTTAACATTTGTTAAAATTTGGACTTCCTCTCTCATAGACATTGTGTACATTATGGGTGAATATGTTTAAGAATAAGGAACCCCTTATTCAATATGGTGGAACTTTTTTCAAGGCTGTCTTTAGCAATGTCATTTGGCAGTAATGTTTATCAACCTATGGGCAGATTTCTGTGCAAAAATGAAATCGATATGTTTATTTATGGATGAGTGAACACGCATCAAAGTGGGAAAAGGGGTATTTTCAATGTCACAGACTCATTTTAAAGGGTAATAAAGTAAATATTGGGGGCAAATTCGGTTTCAAATGTGACTTAATCGCTGTTGTTTTTATCATCCATCATTTCTATCACCACACACTTTCCGAAATTTTGACATTTTCATGGTTGAGCGAGCACATTCGAAAACTTGGGAATGAATACTCTTTATACTGCATAAATGTATTATTTTCCGAACAATTTCTCGGGATCAGTTGAATTTATGGACAAATCAGTGGTGGATCCAGAATTTTAGAATGGGGGAGGGGCCTATAATCGGGGGAGCCACCAACATTTTCAAATTTTAACATGTTCTTACAAGTTGCAGAGGATACTACCATAAACCCCTATCGTCACAATACATTGTGCTCACTCAACCATAAACATACGATATCAAAATTGTGTGTGGAGTGGCTATACTAAATGATGGATAGTTAAACAGCATTAACACCATTAAATTCACCTAAAAACAATTTTTGCCCAACTTTGTATTTACACAATCTGAAAAACGACTCTTGTGACTTTCAAAAATTGTCATTTTTAATTCAATCTTTAATTACTCATGCATGACTCAACCGATCAATTTCATTTTTTCCCAAGGAGTTGCTTAATGAGTGTAGAAAACCACTTACGAAATATCATATCTCCAAATAATTCCGTTCAAAAGTTACAGCAATTCGATTAAGGGGGGAGTTACTTTTTTTGTTGTGTATAGATCCATATACTTTTAAAGTTGTGACAATTAAAATCTTAACCTTGGTTGAGACTCCGTTTTGACTCCCCCAACATGGCCTAAGTTCATTGACCCTAAATTACCTTGTGGCCTGACACTCAGGCAGGATGTTCAGTAATCCTTGATTACACTTATGTATGAACTAGGTTCATGTACGTTATGATGACATTTCAAAAACTTAACATTGGGTTAAGAGTTCGACTTTATAGTACAAATTATAATAGCATAATAATAGTAATGATGATAAAACCAAAATAATAAAATTATTAATAATAACCATACTAATGATACTAACAAATTTCAAAATTGCAGCGTCTTCAAAATTCCTGTGGTAGACTCGTGACTAACCCACCCAAGTTTTTTATGAAAGAATTTCATTGGTTACCTCTTAATTATAGAATATACATTCAAGATGCTTTTACTTGTGTTTAAAGCATTGAATGGCCAATCCCCTAGTTTGCCATCAACCTCACACAACTTGCGAGGTGATAAAGATAAATTCCTGTTGAAAATACCCCACTCTAAAATCAAAGCAACTCTTGGAGACTGTAAATTTAGCTACCCAGCTCCAAAACTGAGGAACCAACTTCCCCTTGGAATTAGAATGGCCCAATCTGTACCTGTTTTTGTGAAGACACATGTGTGTTGGGAAGCGTTTCAGTGTAATAAGCAATAGGGGTAACCAAAGCGTATAGTGGCTAAGCTATACAGATTTATCATATTATTATTAATAATAATGAAAACGCAATCATTAAAAAGATACTACTACTACTACTACTAGACAAAGGAATAGTAATGATAACAATAAGAATTGTGTCAATGATGATAATGATTATAACACTATAGTAATGATAACACTGATAGCCAAGTGTATAGATATGAATTAATTTAAAAGGCTTCAAGACTTCATGAGACAACTTATTGCATTATGGGTAAGGAACAAGGAATTGATTGAGCAATACGTGATCCAAGCTACCACTATTCAATATGACTGAAGGATATTCCCTTTAAAGATAACATGAATCATTTTGACAGGATATTAAAAGGGATTTTCAGTTTTATTCCTTTATTTCTTCCTTCTCCTCTAAATGGTAAATATTTAAATGTCAAAGAAAATCGAACACCACGTATCGATGAAATGCCAAGGAAATCGAAGAATCCACCGGACTTCGTCAGAATGTTTTCTAGCATCAGCATTTCTATGATCTTAACCTGTCACACGGTTTTACGATCTACACACCAACAAATTATTAATCCGACTTTTCGCATAGGTTGTAGAGCCCATGTTCATTTTTTAAAATCATATTTTGAGATAGGATATGATTCGATGAGCAAAACATTTACGGTCTTCACTTTTTTCAGAGTACTTTGTAAGAGTTACTTTTTACACATAATGATAATGCAAGGAAATGATATTAAGGCGTGACGAATGTGCTTGTAACCATCAATATCTCTTTAAAGTCAATACATTGTCCACACACACTCACCCTAACACACACACACGTAGGCTTCCTCACCCACACAGACATTTGCGCGCACTCCCATCCATTCACCCCCACACACACACACTGAAAATAATGTGAATTACATTCGCTGAAACGAAGTAACATGCTGTGACATTCAGTATGTATGGCAAGTTCCCCCAAGTCTGCGCAGTCCCCCTTGTCTGCGCACACGCGTATCTGCGCGATTCTAGTAGAAGAAGATACGCAACGAGCACGAACATTACACATGCAATACATAGACAGGTATTCATAAAAAAATCCGACTCAAAATGGTGGAAAAATAATGAATTTAGGGCATTTCGTGTGACGGCCTCAAAATGCATCCTTTCTCATCAAAATCCCCGAATCGTGTGCAAAGTGAATGAGTGCGCAGACTTGAGGTTCCATTATTTTTTTCAATCTGAAATGACTGCCCGAGGTTTTTTCAAGAAAATCCTATATTTTCTTTCATTTTTTAATGAGAAATCTGGTACACTTACTCATGATAATACAAGGAACATTATTAAGTGAAATATTTTGTGAAATAAGAAGAAATTCATGTTAAATCTTAATTCAAATTGTTAGGTGCGCAGACTTGGGGCCCACCATCATATGTAAAATTCGTGAATTAATCTCAATATCACAACAACTATTAGGAAAAAAAAACTGTACATAATCCTATTGCAATTAATATCGTCTATTTTGAGGACATGATGACGTCAATGGTTGCGTCATTTCTTGAGGTGCTCGAATCAGATCTGAAGATATACAGAAAAGAAATGGATGCAGACATCCTTTTGAAGTCGTTGAATAATGGCAAGGGATTAATGAGGCGTAAATTTTACTTGTCATTTATGATAATATATTTTGTTATTGAAAGATGAAAGAGAGAAATATATGACGGTAATAGTGGTGACATTTGTATTTAATGACAAAGGCTTATATTATACATGTTAATATCATAGTGAATATTTGATAAAGATTAGAGGAATCAAATACTTTTAAAGAAATAAATGAAGGGGGTTGAAACGTGAGGGGGGTTTAAGTGTGACAAGATGTGTAAAGCATCTTCAATATTAGTCGTGCGACAATTTGTAACCATTGCAATCGTGTGCAGATTGAGTGGTCGGTAAAAGTCTTACTATCATTGTATAGTGGTAAACCTATTCATGACTCAATGAATAAAGAGGTCCTGGGTTCGAATCTTAGTCTCTTGTACAAACCTTTTCTGTCAAAACACCAATTTTTATCGTTTTCTTTCCGTTTTTTACCCAGAGGAGGAAACAAAAAATGACAAAGGAAAAAAGTTCAGGACAAATCCTTTCAAATATACATGTACAATATACATCTTCAAATGAATAAGACAATTTGATATATTTTCTCCCCTCTTTCAAATGGAAAGGTAAAGTACGCTCTTATCCTGTATGGAAGCTTTTAAGTTTGGCGATAAATGTAGGACCCTCGGGAAATACAACTTCTAGGGTTAACGCCTATGAATTACAAACGATTTAACGAACACTTAGTGACCTATTCAATATGCTAAATGAACTATCACAACGGTTCATTAATAGTGGGAGTGTCTTAGCGTAAATAACTCTAATCAATTAAAAAAAATCAAGAATCATCTACTCTATAATCATATGAACATGCTTTATACACTACCAGGGCGACAGTAATTTACGTAATTTGATTGCTCCCAAAATTCCACAAGTTTATCTGACAACCAACAGCCAACGACCACCCCTCATGCCCTTGTAAATGTTTTGAACGTTAGGATCCTCTTGATCATTCGTTTCTGTGGTACGATGTATTTCAGCTGTACCTCAAACGCACCCTCCAAAAATATGAAAGACATTTCAAAAAATCGATCGCATCGTGCACGCCTACTTGGTTGGGTCGCTTGCCCCAAACTATTGATAGAATGAAATCGCACGTGCAACAATCGCCGATTTGATGACAGAAAGAAATATATCAACACAGTATCGTGGACGTCACACGGCATATTTCTTCGCTACCTTAGTCATGGGCGCCAGTCCGGTTTCATTTTGGGGGGTGGGGTATGGGGCAACAACCCGCTGTCGAAACTACCTTGATTTAGATATTACGAGAGAGCAAAGTCCACGATAAAAAGGGTATTATTTTCATCACGAATTAAGCTACGTGTATAATATCCTATGTTTTCCACCCTCATCCAAACATACTTTACAAAAGTAAAGCGACCCCCCCCCTCCCCTCCGCCTCTGGGTTGACGCCCATAACAGTATATGTTAAAGATACGGTTGAGAAAGTAAACATAAGGTTTCTATTTGAAAGAATGGAGAGGAGATCAGAAGAAAAAGAAAAATGTGTGAGAATTCGAATTGTATTGAGTTTAAATGCTCATCGTTGAATCGGGAGTATGCCGGGGGAGTATGTTAACATCATCATTGGAATGATTTACTATGGAAGCTTAAAAGTGCCACCGAGATGTTGAGATAAATATCTTGGGAAGTCGACATCATGGTAGCAAAAGATCAGATGACGAGATCCCGGATCTCAATACGTCAACATCTTTTAGAAGAGATGATGAGATGACAAGATCCCGGATCTCATCGTGTCAACATCTTTTAGAAGAGATGATGAGGTGACAAGATCCCGGATCTCATCGCGTCAACATCTTTTAGAAGAGATGATGAGATGACAAGATCCCGGATCTCATCGTGTCAACATCTTTTAGAAGAGATGATGAGGTGACAAGATCCCGGATCTCATCACGTCAACATCTTTTAGAAGAGATGATGAGATGACAAGATCCCGGATCTCGTCATGTCGACATCTTTCAGAAGAAATGATCAGATGTCAAGATCCCGGATCTCATCATGTCGACATCGTTTAGAAGAGATGATCAGATGACAAGATCTCGGATCTCATCATGTCGACATATTGTAGAAGAGATGATCAGTTGACAAGATCCTACACCATTCATTGCGAACATAACGCGGCGCTAAATTATGGAACGCCAGGCTGGACACAATTCGTCACCAACAGTACATGGTACATCCACCAATTGATGCGTCCAGATAGCGGAACATAGTGTGATTATATTATGGGGGCTATTAAAACATGTAAAAGATATATAAAACATTGTAGCCTAAAAGAGTGACCGTTTCAGACCCAAAGCTGCCCCATAAATTGCTGATAAACCAGACATTATCTGTTTTCAGGACAACCGTGAATTTCAGAGGAAGAGTGAAGAGTCACGGCCGAAAATTGCTGATTTTTGTTTTTGCTTGCCAGAGAATTCTGACATGCAATATACATTGTCATGCTTTCAGCACCCCCAGGAAAAAAAATCGGTCCCACATCCCTGTTGTGCACGTTATAACTAACAGACCAATCAAAATGCACCAAATTGATTTTGTTTCCACAGTGTTTTGTGTTGAATTTGATATATTTGCATTGCTTTGAATAACTGGGATTATACCTTTTCATTTTTTTTGGTAAAAAATACAAGGCTTTAAAAATCGGGAGAGGGACACTAGTTGCTTAGATTTGCAACAATAACAATTTACACTGATCTTTGGTTAAAATTATACAAGTCAATCACATTAAACTCCTTTTTAGAGTCTGATTGAAATGGCTTCCAGAGAATGCTGGAAAATGCAAGAATAAAAAATATTTAAAGTGTTAGGCTACTCGAAAACATCAACAAATCCCAGATGTTGGTTGCGTTTCCTGTTTCTTCTTCTTCTTCTTCTTCTTCTTCATCTTCTTAATTCTTCTTCTCCTCTTCCTTCCTCTTGTTGTTGTTGTTCTTCTTCTTCCTCTCTTTCATCCAGGCGCGGTTCTAGACTAAAAGGTTTTTTTTTTTTTTTTTTTTTTTTTTTTGGGGGGGGGTCTTCTAGATAAATGCGTGACGTTGGTCATTTGAATACAAGGAAAATTGGCCCATCACGTCCCGGTGATAAATTAGTTTTAGTTGTTATGCGAGGGGCGTAGCGACCGAGCGAAATAAAATCACATCAACATGTATAACACCCTGGACCAGTGATTTAGTTCCATGATAAGGGGGGCAAGACTGGCAATGAGGAGGTCTGTGTTGTTACCCTCTCCAGGCGTTCAACTTCTTCATACGCGAGAAAGCTTAGCGAACGAGCAATTGCTTGACTAAATAACACTCAAGATAAACTATCCGTCGAGGGCCGGTATTAAATTGAATATTGAAAACATTTTTCCCCGATTAGGGTCCCGGTTTTATGGTATCAAAACTACTGATCCTGTAGGGTGATTTAAAGTGATTTTTCCCATTTAGGGTAACAAAACTATCGCTCCTGATATCCCGTTTAGGGTGCTTTTCAAAAATGATTTTCGCCCATGCTGTAGGCCTACAGGTCTCAATGGGACATGTCCTCGGGCACTTTAATAGTAGGTCAGAGAGCATGATAGCGAACGGGTCGTGAGAGAAACTACTGAAGAATGGCAAAATTCACAGCACTTTTGGCCAAGATAGAAAAAAAGGGTCTAATCATCTATTTTACATTGGTAGGCCTAAATGTAGTTTGATTTTCGGGGACGGGGGAGGGGAGAGCTACTTTGAAAAAAAAATGTTTCTCACTCCTTATTGCTGACACTCGGTTATATCCAACAGGGTGTGTCCACAGTAGTTTACTGTATTGTACGTACAGGGAAATTATCGGCTGACTATAGTCGCACATCAATAGAGCATTAATGTATTTTAAGCTTAGATATTATTTTGCGAGGGAACGTGTAACAACCGAGCGAGAAAATTTTCGAATGTGAATTGTAAATGTTTTCAAGAGCACTCACGACCTATAGAGGATTTGTGGTCCTGTTTTTATTGGGGGGGGGGGGGGGCTTTATTCCTCATAGCCCACCCGTAGAACCGCGCTTGCTTCCTCTTGTTCTTTTTATTGTTCTCTTTCTTCTTCTCCTTCTTCTTCTTTTACTCTTTCAACAAAATCACACTATGTTCCGCTATCTGGACACATCAATTGGCGGATGTACCATGTACTGTTGGTGACGAATTGTGTCCAGCCTGGCGTTCCATAATTTAGCGCCGCGTTATGTTCGCAATGAATGGTGTAGGATCTTGTCAACTGATCATCTCTTCTACAAGATGTCGACATGATGAGATCCGAGATCTTGTCATCTGATCATCTCTTCTAAAAGATGTCGACATGATGAGATCCGGGATCTTGACATCTGATCATCTCTTCAAAAGGATGTTGACATGATGAGATCCGGGATCTTGTCAACTGATCATCTCTTCTGAAAGATGTCGACATGACGAGATCCGGGATCTTGTCATCTCATCATCTCTTCTAAAAGATGTTGACACGATGAGATCCGGGATATCGTCATCTGATCTTTTGCTATCATGATGTCGACTTCCCAAGATAATTATCTCAACATCTCGGTGGCACTTTTAAGCTTCCATAATTTACGGTTCATGTTTGTTTTGATTGAAGAAAAACCGTACTTGCTGGTTCCTTTCGTTTATTCATATGTTACAGGTAATTCTCTTTCCTCTCTCTTCTAAAGGGGTGTTCCAGTTTGGGGAAGGGGAAACAAAATATTCTACTCTTCGGTCTTTTTAAATGATATATTTGGAGAAAAATGTCCGCTGGTTGAGAAGTCCGAAACCTCCACCACAGCAAGTGTCTTGTTCCATACTTTTATTTATTTTTATAGTGCATGTGACTCTGAAAGGTTTCGTCGAGTTTATTAACATTTCTGGCAATTGCAAATGATTAACAGACGACACTCGCTTTCAGGTGCACGATCAACAACCGCTCCCACTCACAAGTCAATCAAAATAATAGAACGATTAAAGTTTATATTAGTAGTCAAGTATTGTGCGGACTTAAGACGGACTTGAATGAGGGAACAGACACTAAAGTTTGAGTCAGAAAAAAATTAAACTTATAGAATCAACCGGTAATGAAAAGGGGGGGGGGTTGTATTTTAAAAATTATTTTTGCGTATTTAGACAGTATTTCTTCCAATGCCAAATTTGTTGGGAATGGGGTCCTATTCTGTCCCTTGAGCACTCTGTAGAGTGGATTTGGCGCATTAAAATAAATCCCATTTATTACCATTTTTATCATAATTATTAAAATAATCATTCACGGTTGATAAAAACAGGATTGAACCAGGTCGACTGGTTAAAAACCAATTAGCGCCAACTCCAAACAATGTCCTGCCTGATTTTGAGCGGTTGCACAATGATCGCAGATTTTTCATCATGAATAGTTACTTGACCTTAGACTCCATCCATTCCAGATGATTTTTTTGCATCATGTGCATGTTGTATGATTTGTAAGCTGACTTTGTCCACTGTGCCTTCAACCGTGAACTAATACCCAACAGAAATGATACCACACAATGAAGGACGTTTGATCTATTCTCTACAGAGGTGCTGTGGCTCAGTGGATAAGCCTCCGGACTTTGAACCACAAGGGTCCGGGGTTCGAATCCCAACGCAGCACTCCTGTCCTTTGGCAAGGCGTTTATCTACATTTGCCACTCTCTTTCCAGGTGTGGTAAATGGGTACCCGGTGGGAAGGAATTCCTTGAATGCTCGAGCGTCCGATCAGGTTTACCGTGCTAAAGCCGGGGTAATAATATGCAACACTTAGAAACACTCAGTGAACTAAGCGCGATATAAATGTTGCATATTATATCAATTTCAATTCATATCACCAAACTACAAATATACTCCACAACTTTAGAAACATACACAATTCAAAAAGTGTATTTTTTCTGCCTCACTCTGTATATACTGACTAGAAAGTAGGTCTGGGTCTTGGTGTGGGTGTGTATATTTTAATGCAATGATGGAAGATCGCATGTGTCTACACAGCAAATGTCATTGGTTCGAATCCAAGGCTACAGAGGCCTTCTATCGGGTCCAAGGCATACAATAGTGTTAATCCTATAAATGCTTTCTTTGAACAGTCGAATTCCGTAGATTTTCAACTATGGTGTCTGTCTCAGTAGTACTACGACGCGTAATAGGCGTAAAAATATAAATGGGGGGTGGTTTGGTACTGTCTCTCTCCCCCTCGCTCCTCCGCCTCCCCCTCTCTCTTTATTTTTCTCTCGCTCTTTCCCTGCCTTGTATTTTCTTTTGAATAGTTTTCATCACATTCATTTCAACTTCTCTTTAAAGTTTAACGGCCCTTCCATTCTCTCCTTTCCCCGTCAATCGACCAACACTACCACGTCCTGTGTTGCTTTATTGGACTTTTTTTTTTTTTTTGGGGGGGGGGGTCCCTAACAGTCATGCTCGTTGAGATGAATACATCCCATACCTATATCGAGTCAAAGAGATTGCTTACACAAACCTATCTGCAGTCAATCGATCAATTTTCAATTACAGACAAATAGACTTCTGTTACTTGAATCAATGCAGCAATCAATTGAAAATTTGCTATCGATTTCACGACTTATGATTGATTTGATAATCATTTGTTTTTCGTTTGATTGTGAATACCTGGCACTCCCCCCCCCCAAAAAAAAAAATAAATACCCCTAAATCTTTGAGATTTTCATTACAAAACTCATCTTTTAAGGTACGATTTACAAAAAAAGCACCCCCTCTCCTCCGCTCTGCTTTCTGCCTCCCCCTTTTCTTTTCTTTTTTCTTTCTTTCTTTCTTTCTCTCTCGATGTATCTCTCTCTCTATTCCCCTCTCCCTCCCATCTCTCTACCTCCACTCTCTTTATTTCTCGCTATGTTTCCTATACTGTCTTCATTCCACTCCCTTCCCCTGTTTATTTCATTAATATCTCGATATTGACCTGGTTTATGCCACACTTCATCCGTCGCAGATGGCCAGGGCGACATGAGCCTGAGGGAAAGGCTATGGAGCTCTTAATCGATACTCCTCAATGATTTTACAATAGCAGGTCAAATAGATGATTGGAGTATCACTTTGTAAAAAGCACAATCACGATGAATGTTAATTGGTGCGGTTCGATGCGTGGGGGAATAGGGCGAGAGGGGGGAATAAGACGAACAGGATGAGGAGTAGGGTGAAGAAAAAGGAGGAGAAGAAGAACAAGGAAAAGGAGAAAGATGAGGGGAACGAAGAAGAACAACAATAACAGCAAAAATGAGGAAAAGGAGGAAGAAGGAGAAGAAGAAGGAGAGGATGAGGAGAAGAAGAAGAAGAAGAAGAAGAAGAAGGAAAGAAAGAAGGAAAAGAAGAAGGAGGTGAAGAAGAAGAAGAAGGAGAAGAAGAAGAAGAGGGAGGAGGAGGAGAAGGGGAAGGAGAAGGAGGGGAAGAATAAGAAGGAGGAGGGGGAAGAAGGACGAGGAGGATATAGGGGAGAAGAAGAAGAAGGAGAAGAAGAAGAAGAAGAAGGAGAAGAAGAGGAAGAAGAAGAGGAAAAAAAGGAGAAGATGAAGAAGAAGAGGGAGGAGGAGGAGAAGGGGAAGGAGAAGGAGGAGAAGAAGAAGAAGAATGAGGGGAGAAGAAGGCTGAGGAGTAGGAGATAAAGAAGGAGAAGAAGAAGAAGAATTGACTTTTTAAAATGGTGAGGATTGATAAGAAACGATAACTTTCAAGAGAGAGAGAAAAGATGTGATGATGACAAATGATGGCATTGATGAAGGAGATGAAAAAGAGAGGAAAGTGGAAATATAGAAAGGACAATCATCATTAAAATCGTCAATGACAACATTATAATTGTCAAAATCGTAATTATTTTCATCACCGCTTATTCCTTCTTTTCCAGTTTTACTACTACTAATAAGAATAATAGTTGTCACTGTTATTGTATCATATTAATATTAGTACATTAGTAGTAGTAGTAGTAGTAGTAGTAGTAGTAGTAGCATTAGCGTACCTACCGGGGGGCAGAGGGGGAAGACTGCCCCCCTGACGAGTCACAACCCATGTAAGGGACGTACATGTATCCCTGCCCCCCTGATGAGTCATAAGTGGCTTCTTTGATCTTGATTACCTTTTTTTTTTTTGCTTGTCAATTTTTTTTCTGGTACGAAATCCTTTATTAGGGGTTGAAGACCTTTTTTTTTTTTTTTTTTTTTTTTTTTTTGCTTGTCCAATTTTTTGGCGGACGAATTTGCCCCCCCTTTGGAAAATCCTAGGTACGCCACTGAGTAGTAGTAGAAGTAGTAGTACCAGTAGTACCAGTAGTAGTAGTAGTAGTAGTAGTAGTAGCAGTAGTCAGCAGTAGTAGTAGTAGTAGTAGTAGTAGTAGTAGTAGTAGTAGTAGTAGTAGTAGTATTCAGAGTGATGATTAATGATGATAAAAATCTATAAATATCAAAATATATATCTTAGAAATAAGAGGCACACTGAGACATGCTGATATCAACCTTAACCATTTAAGATACACCGTAGGTCTATAAGGCTATCAATCCAGTCTTGTCGCTAACCAATGTCACACTGCAAAAACGCGAGTGTTAATTCAACACCAGCCTGGTATCTACATTAATATATATCGGTCCACACCAGAGAGGCGTTGAAACAACACCGGTTTGGCGTTAGGCTAACACCAATTTCGTATTAAAGCAACACCAATTAGTGTTAAACAAAAAATCGGTTTGATTCCTAACCGTGTTGTTTCCAAACCACTCTGGTGTGGACCGATATAGATACCATGGTGTTAAATTAACACCGGTGTTTTTGCAGTGCATAGAATAGAGAGAAGGACGGTCCACAAAAGTTAGTTTCACACAGAAAAAGGCCACGAAAATGTTCAGAAAGAGAGTCGATATTTCACTCCTAGTACTCTGTAATTTAATCAAAATTACTAGAAATCGTGAAATAAGCAGAAGAAAGCAGAAGATAACAGAAGATAATCTGAACATACATTTAAATTAAAAAAAAAAAAACGTCGGCATAATTCTCAAACAATATCAAAGCCATGATAAAAGTTACCCTTGGGATGAAAATCGTCCATCATGGAACCAAAATTTATGATATTCTTATATTACAATAGCTCTATGAGACGTGTATATTATTATAATACCCCCCCCCCTCCACACGCGCGCGCACACACACACACGCACACAATATAATATAAAACAAATAATAAATACATAAATAAGAATAAACAAAATGAACGAATAAGCCCTAAATTAATTAACTTTTTCAAAATTGTTATGAAAATCAATATAATTGTCACGCATGTCATCTCAGATTGATATGAAATTAGGTGAACACAAATTGATCCAATGATTGTTGTGAACAGGTCACTTTTAATTGTTGTGTAACTTACCAATGTTATTAACATTCGTCCTCTAGCCTAGCTGGTTCAAGTCTGTGCACACACAATGGCCACGGGAGTCCACGTACAAAACTTGAAGAAAATATACTGAAATCAAATCTAAGTCTCTCTAGCATAAAATGTCGTGGAATACACGATTGCATCTATCAAGATATCTGTTGTCCATATTCCTAATTTCACTACAAAGTTGGCAATGTCGTTCACATCAAAGGTAGATAGCACGGACACGAAGCGTGGAGGAAATTGATACCAAGTTTCTTTACGATGTGTACTTCCAAACAGTCGGCGGCAGTGCCCGAAGAAAGGCAATGCCACGCGTAGTGTTGGATTTCTACCACCCCTCCGCGCCTTGCCACTGTAGCATTCCCAACCGACGATACTTGCTGCTGTGTAAAACGAAATCTCGCAGTCTACCAAGCGATGTGGCGCTCACTCTTGCTTACAGCTTAAGGGTCAAATGAGCAGACGATTAAGGCATTGCGAGATTCCAATACGCCACCGAAGTCATGCAGCCCACGGTCGTTCGATTCGATCTGGGTTTTGTTCACGCCTAAAACACAAGCGGAAGTCGTCGACGACAATGTTTTTGCAATCTATTTGCAAACGTTTCACTTGAAAACGAAAATACACTCCTATTTCTAGAAGAATGTATCAAAAGTTTAAGGAGAAAAAGTAAGTTGCATTGACTTGTTTCGCTGAAGGATATGAAACTGGGGCAAACTGGTTTCACAAATTTGTCTAGGAAAGTTAACTGGCAATTGATTAATATTTTATGGCATTGCGTTTGTATTTGTTCATCTACTCTACTGTTTCTTATATACTTGCGTATTATTATAAATTCAGTCACTTCAATATACGTGGTATAATCCCCCATTACATTGCCTATTTCGTCAAGCATCGCGCAAATTACGCCATATTTTTTTAATCATGATTATTTTGAATAATTACTTCGGACCGAATCGCAGTCATTGCCATGTAGATATAAAAATATATATCTCCTTTCCACAAATCGTATATTAACATAATACATTGAATTCAGTGGACAATGCCTAGCATGACGTTTGACAAAAAAATGGCCACACTCTAAAAAACGAAGAGATACGAAGAGCTAATTTAGCTCTTAAAGAACATGTATAGTGACTGCACTTCGGAGTGCTGATTTATCTCGTTCAAATTTGAATTAGACAAATCAGCACTCCGAAGTGCAGTCACTTTACACGCTCTTTAGGAGCTAAATTAGCTCTTCGTTTTTTAGAGTGCATATTTAATTAACGCACATTTTTAATTTCACCGTTTACGATGTTTAAAAGGAATTAACACGGCGTTACAAGAATAATGCAGATCCTTTCAACAATCCCAAACTAATGACATGACCTTTAAACTGACGATGTGCAAAGCCCGCATACATTTTTGGGCGGGATATGAATAATTGATCATCATTAACGACCAAGTACAAGTGGACCAAGGGACTCTCAACTTACCCTCGGTGCTTAGCGACTACCCCCCAAAATGAGGCTTATAACCCATAATTTTCACATGCTCCAAATATTTTACAGAATCAAGCCACTTCAATGTTGAAGAGGGTTCGGTTTGAATTGCAGAACATCCCATTCAGTTACCCCCAAACTGTCGCAGGGGGTCGAATTATTATGCCAAACAACAGAAAAAGGCAGGTTTGGTTTCCTCCCGTGGACTATGCCAATGTGAAATCGAATCATTTTAACATTCGATGGAATACTTTAATGTACTTGTTCAGTCTGCCATGGATGTAATATGATAGTATACTCAGTGTGAAGTTGGTGCCTTACGCTAGAACATTGCCCTTAAACCGTTAAAATGATATTTTGTTAAGATTTAAAATCCGTGAACATTCATCTTGCACAGAGAAAGCGAATCGAAAAACTATGATGGCTTCCAAATTGTAAAAGTTTCAATATCACGTGCAAACATGGTAAATGTTTGGTTAGTGATATTAATGAAAAAAAATTGCCTTGATTAATGTCCCTCAGCAGAACTCAAGTTCGCAGACTTGTCATGTGAACTCAAGTTCGCAGACTTGTCATGTGAACTCAAGTTCACAGACTGTTCTTGTATTGGGTATGATTTTTAGATTTGATACGCGCGATATACTGGAATTAAGAGTTCAAAATTAAAAATAAAATATGATGCGCATCTTCTTTAACCGTTCTTTTTGGCACTGTTTTTTTTTTTTGGGGGGGAGGGGGGGGGGGTAAGTAGCGTCAGACACTTTGTCAATGTTTGATATTTACGTTTTTGTTACTCTTTTTATTTTATCATCCTTGGTGTAATCTTTCCTAATCCGTGCCTTGCATGAACATTTTAGAAAAAACTTGTCGTTTTGCAATTTATAAACATGATAAATGATCGAATCTTTAGCGTAAATTCCTACAAATAATATGACGGAATATTCATCAGGTTTAATGTCTTAAGTAATCATTTTTAACAAACTGTGTTAACATCACTTCCAATCAAATTACTTTTCTAATATAATACAATCAATATAAGACGATTATTATTGTACAATCAAGCGATTTGCTTCCACTGAATCAGAATGGTTTAAAAAGTGAAGAGGGTTGTGCTTCCTCTCTGATGGATGTCGTTTTCAAGCTCAAAGACCTTATGATTATCCTTTCATGCAGTGGCGGATCCAAGGGGGGGGGGGCATTTCCAGCCAATAGTCCATATTAATAATCTAAATATGTCGTTCATGTACAAGTGCCCCCCCCCCCCCTTGAGAGTCACAGCAAATATTTCATGGGAACAAGTCGTTTGTACTGTTGTACACAAATGGGGACTTTTTTTGCTTAAACAAATTTTGAGCGGGACAAAATTAGCTTATTTTGGAAAATCCTGGATCCGCCCCTGGTTTCAATATACATTCTCTGATTTTGATTTTTTATAAATGATCTCCAAATTCGATGACGGTGTATGCTATACGTATATCTAATACTTAAAATCAACCAATCCATAAATGATTCATAAGTTCAGTAAACCTCAATAATAAAAAAAAATTGTCATACTCATTTTTATTTAGATACCATCACAGTGTAGCACAAAACATCGAAAGAGTGGCTTTAATTATTTCCATTGCAACTTCATATTTCGAGGATTTTAAAATCTATATTCTCCCCTTTTCTCGATTAACAATATGGATTATACGACAGGCGAGATTCGCCGAAACATAACATAACATTTTATTTTCATTATGATATGGCGACAATGAAAAAAAAAACCTCAAAATTTGTTTTATTCTACTTTATCCATTTATCCACACGCAATTGATTTGGAGAAATAAGTGAACTCCAACCTATACCCGGAAATAAATGAATTCTGGGAATGATTTCAAAACCACTTGGCGGATTAGATTGTGTTGTCAATAATACATCGCCTTTGGAATGGGAAAAAGCAATTTAGGGTGAACATCGAGGGTTAATGGTCTATCAGTCTGTTCATTTTTTTTTCAATTCAGAGAAGAAAATGACTTTTGCTACCTGGGACGATGGGATGGAATTAATTTGTGAGACTGTTGATTTTTCATCGTTCTCAAACTCCTCGAACCCTCCCCCCCCCCCCCGTCTCGTCCCCGCGGCTATGTTATCTCTCTTTAAACTATCTTCCATTCTTCGTCATCTTCTTCGTATTCCCCCCATTCACTTCCTCTTTGTATATTGATATTATGCTTTATCCGTTATCTTCTTCTTTTTCTTCTCCTCCTTCGTCTTATTATTCCTCTTCTCCTCCTCCTTCATCTTCCTTTTCTGTTTTTTTTCTTCTCCTCCTCCTGCTTCTTCTTTTTCTTTTTCTTCTTCTTCTTCTCCTTTTTCTTCTTCTTCCTTTTCTCCTTCTTCTTCTTCTTTTTCTCCTTCTTCTTCTTATTAGTATTCTTATTATTATCATTATTACTATTATTCTTCTTCTTTTTATCATTATTAACATTATCATTAATATTATTTTTCTTTTTCATATTCTTCTTATTCTATTTTCTTGTGTCAGCTCCTTCCCCATCTCCTCAGACCTCATCTTTCCTTTTCTCCTTTTTTCATCTCTCAATCTTTTACACATAGCTCTCCGTTTTAATGATCTTATTTTGGCATCGCCTATTTACTCCAGAGCTTAACTGAATGATAAATCACCATTTTAAATGTAAGAGAATTAATAAAACTTCGTCATGGTAGTTCCAATATGATATTTGTTGAATTGAATGCAACCATTAGGAAATTTGCTAATCCTTTTAACTTGGGACGAAAATGCACTTTATATATGGCTTGTGACAAATGCGTTATTTTCAGAAGTTGTCAGCGGTACTGGTGTTACAAATTTCTTTTCAAATCTTTCTTAGCGGCCTTTTCCCACCCAGTGTATGATTTCTCTTTCCATTGTAAAGCTTACACTGTAAAAAATGAAGTGCTAATTTAGCACTTACAGTGCTTGCATAGTGACTGCACTACGAGTGCTAATTTTCTAGTTCAAATTTAAACTAGAAAATCAGCACTCGTAGTGCAATCACTATACAAGCACTGTATAAGTGCTAAATTCGCACTTCATTTTTTACAGTGTAGATGTACAATCAACATTGGTGCCGTTGCTCTGTTTCATTCATTTATACTGAAATATGAGAGACATTTTCACAACAAAGTAAATGTAAAGAATTCGTCTCTGAATTCTAAAACCTTCTACACCATTTCATGGCGAAATTCTCCATCAAGATGCTATTTGTATGATTATGTGTATAATTTGATCACGATTACGTGAAGCAGCAAATTGCGTAGTATCCATGGTACTGTACACTGTAAAAAATAAAGTGCTAATTTAGCACTTACAGCGCTTGTATAGTGACTGCACTACGAGTGCTGATTTTCTAGTTTAAATTTGTACTAAAAAATCAGCACTCGTAGTGCAGTCACTATACAAGCACTGTAAGTGCTAAATTAGCACTTCATTTTTTACAGTGTAATAAGCCTATATCCAAGCATATTGTAAACAACCATTATGGAGTATTATGTTATTTTACCATACAATAAAGTCTATTCAATTCAATTCAATTCAATTCAATTTATTTTCATTCTTCAACATAATACAAATAATTACATGATAAATCAATTCAATTCAAATAAAAGCATGAACAAAATTCAACATTGAATAAATAATATACATATTCAATAAGTGATTCAAATATAAATTAACATGCATGTCAAATTTAAATCAATATAATCAATATAATTAAATATGATTAAATCAATATAATCATATATCATGAGAAGAATGGAGGGGTCCACTGAAAAGCAAAGCTTGTAAAATGTGAACCCCTCAAAAAGTTAGGATAGAAAAAATATTTAAAATATACGTAAAGGAATACATGAAGATAACGAAAGGGGCAAAAAAAAAAAATCTTATATACAGGATTGTATATAAATAATACATTGAAACTTTAGGTAGTCATAGAAACGACATTACCCCCCCCCCCCATCACGCTCATGTTCTTTTCATTCTAGTGAAGAAAGAACAGTGGGAATTATTGTGTCACCGGGAGTCGTCGTCCTTCTCGCTCAAGGAGGACTTCAGATTAATGATTAGTTGACTATTCTGCTTTGATAACGATATAACCATTTTTGAGGATTACATGATTTCAGAATACGTAGGCCCGTTATGAAATCGGGAAGTTCTATTAGAAATTGGCGGTGCCACACCCTAATGACGTAAGGAGACGAACAATGACGTGGTAAATTTTGGTACGTCCTTTTCCGCGGACGTACATGTATATATTTTTTCTTCCGTGTTATTGTTCTCTTTCTTTGCTATACTATTCTTCCTCAATAGTTGTTTCATGAAACCTGTTCAGTGCAAAGCAAAAATATGATTTCAGATATATGCAGGGGCCGCGAAGCGGGGGGGGGGGCTGGGTTTCAGCCCCCCCCCCCCACTTTTTTCCAAAACCGTGTACAAAAACGTAAAAATGACCATATGATTGTGATTTTTTGCATGGTCAGCCCCCCCCCCCCACTTTTGGCTCAGCCCCCTACTTTGAAAACCATTCCGCGGCCCCTGGTATGTACTGAATTCGTGACGTTCATTTGGCTTGTAAATTTGTTGAAAAATAAATCCGTTTTTATATACCGCTTAATACATCGGAACGACGTGTATAATCGCTTTGACGATATATTATTGACCCGGTCATCGGATTAAAGATACTTTGCATTTATGATTGACATGATTTTTATGCATACCGGGGTTTAAATAGCACATAGCTGTTCTTGAATTAGACATGATATTATGGACAATGGGAAATGCACTGCCAATTATGTAAGCCTTTTAGGTTTTACTTTTATTATTTTATCAAAAGTAGCAATAGAGTATAACGATTTTTATATGGCTACAAGGCGTACTGTGTCATTATCGTAATCACATAATCATTCATTTATTATCTATTCATTTATTGTATAAATGTAATCATTCATCATATCAATTTAGGCACTAATGTTTAGATCTTCACTTTTTAATTGATTTAATTAATGTGTTTGCTTCATTATCGTTATCATTCATCTATTTATTAATTCTTAGTTTTAATTACCGTATTTATATGTAGTCTTTACCTTTTCAGCCATTTGGTAAGTTTTGCCCTAGTAAAGTAATGCGGTATACATGGTATAGCTTCCACTACATAAACATTTTATTCCATTTATGACATGAAACACGGGAGGCGTTTCCAATTCAAAGCATCACGGAGGAAAACATTTAAAAAGTATTCATGATTTGATAAATCCTTAATGACATAGGTCTTTTAAAAACGTCTCAAGAGGCCTGGGCAGTGCTACCTAGCCGACATGAATAAAGATAGAAACAAAAACCACATATACAGGTTGGAATAGAAAGAAATCGATCTCCTTTTGTCTCTCTTTTAACTTTGATTCCTTCTAGGTACTCAAAATAATAAGAGAATCACATGACACTCCGCCATATATCGCATTGGTTTTACCGAGAACTATTCGAGACTTTAAAAAAATCCCGGCTTGATCTTTGGCAAATGAAAAGGTATATATTATTGTTCTCAAAATTGATTGCTTTATAGAATTCCTATACTCCTCTCGAAGTGGCTGATAGACACGAAATTACACCTATTGGATGAGAAAGGTTGTAAAGTGGTTGGAGGCTATTTCAAGAGATAAAAATCAATTGAAAAGGAAATCAAGATATCCGCGTTGAAACAGAAAGAGAGTGGATAGAAGGTTCGCTAGTCCGACAACCCAACGGCAGTAATGACCACACGCAGGTCATTTGCCTGAACTCAGACACACTTTATATCAACACAACCTTTAACTTGTTGATATTTATGGGTAATAACATTGAAATCCTTTTTTATTCTTCTGGTGCCATGAGTTTATAGAGACAAAGGCGTATCGTAGATAATAATGATGTTGGTTTAATGACAAAGATAACAATAATAATAATAATGATAATAATAATGATATCAATAATAATAATGTATTATGATGATGATTATAATGATAATAATAATAATGATAATAAAAATAATAATAATTAATGTAAATAACCTAGGGTGTGAGTTGACATTTTCAGTATGCCAATTAACGCCGATATTTACAATCGATATGATATTTCATTATTTTTTATTATTTTTTTCTGGTAATCGTGCTTGAGAAGAAGCCAAAATGTCTTTGGAATAACCCCGCAGAAGATCGAACCTATTAGTTTTTATTTCATGCATGCTTATGCTCTACCACTGAGCCACCATGTCCGGAAAATGCAGTTCCAAGTCCGGTAGATGCATTACAACGTACGGTAGATGTATTTCGATGTACTATTGGCGACATACTAATCATATCCACCCATATCTAACCTCATCTCTATAGGAAATATTACCGGGAAATGTCTGACATAGCATCGACCTTGGTACTTTTTGAAAGATAAGAAATAAATTTCGTAATATTCCATGGATAGGTTCTGGAATTCTGAGATGTCCCCCATCCGCACAGTGACTTGTCCTTGCCTGGGGTCATATTAAAAGTTCAAAGATGAATATGCTCTTCTCACGATCACACAATGTTGGGATCGCTCAAATGGCAGTTAGATCCCGTGCTTCTGAAGTACCACGATAATTGGAATCACAATTCTTGGAGAGAGAGGCACTGAATCACAACACCACGCATCTCGCCACATGCGTTTCTCGTTTTGCTACATTTCATTTTCTATGCGCGACGCGGAATGGATCCCCAAGTACACAGTAAATGTATTTAAAATGCCCGTCAAATGAAAAATAACAGCTGGGAGGTCTTTGTCGTAAATATTTTTCTTGATTAACTTGAACAGCACTTTCGTCCTAAGTTTCGGAACTGACGAAAAAATAACAAAATATGGTATTTGTCCACATCCCAGGACGAACCTGCTGTTTTGATTCACTAATTTTTGACAAAGACTTGTTGGTTGGTCTTTGTCATGAAGGGCATTTGACAATACATTTTCTACGTTCTTGAAAGCGTTCTGCGATGCGGTGCGAAAACGCCCTATATAACGCGATTCTTCCTGATGGAGAACTGCGAGAAATCACTGCGAATGTAATAATAATAATGAGACCAGCAATACATCTAATGATTACCAACATTCCGCAGCTGTTAAAATAGTCTTAGAACCTGACCCGATCCGGAACCATCACTACCATGTCAGGTAGTTAAGTTCTACGTTTCGACAAGTTCACGGGAAATGAGAAAATATAACATTGAGAGTTCACATTTTATAGATGAAGAAAAAAGTGAACATAAATCAAGAGATACTAGACGTTGAACCCAACCGCGATACCGAGTAAAGTAATTTGTTTAAGTTCTGGAGAACTACATAGGCCTCTCTGCGAATTCAGAACTTTCATGTCATTGCTCATCTGAGAAATCGTATATTGATTCGGTCATGATAAACGTCTTCATCCACTCTCTTTGACATATATTAATCAAGTCACTCATGTACTCAGTTACTAATAACTTACGATTCATATATCATCGTGTGTCTGCTTTATTGCATACATTCAAAACAATGTGCCAAACCGGAAAGGCGTGTGTCATGTACAAGAGTGCAACTTTGCACCTTTATGGTCTTTGCGAACTTCTTTAGGTGTAACTTTGCACCTATCAGTCCAGAGAGGTGCATTTTGCACCAGTAAGCGTTGTCCCCAGACTTGTTAAAGGTGCAAAGTTAAATCAATACGGTGTTGGCAACAATCATGAAGGTCAAGCCTGCACCTGTTTCGTAACACTTACACACTGTAAAAAATGAAGTGCTAATTTAGCACTTTACAGTGCTTGTTTCGTGACTGCACTACGAGTGCTGATTTTCTAGTTCAAATTTAAACTAGAAGATCAGCACTCGTAGTGCAGTCACTATACAAGCACTGTAAGTGCTAAATTAGCACTTCATTTTTTACAGTGCACTTACAATAGCGAATTTCCGATAACCGTTAAAAGCTACTGAAATCATTCGATTTGATTGACCGATGCATTTGTTTTTATAACATGTCTTTATGAAACGGAATACAGGGATCGATATCGCAGTAAGTAAGCTCCTTTTTTTTTTTTTTTTTTTTTTTTTTTAACGTTATTGGTATCCGAAAATGATGAAAAAGAATATGTTACGTTTTTAAATCAGTAATCTTATTTTGTCATGGTGTATATCATGAAACAAACAATGCTTTTCAATGACTAATTCGTTCTTAGCCAATCAAATTAAACTATTTCACTAGATTGTCACAGATATCAGTGAAAATCAAAGACTGTTTTATTTCGTGAAACCTTCCCCTGATCCATCCATCATGAAACACATGTATTTCACGTACTACTGTATGGTCACGTACCCAAGGCGACGAAGTCTGAACGTCACGGGCCATTTCATATTAATCATGTTAATCTCGTCTCGCGATTTACGAGACTTTCGCGTAATGCTGAAGAGGGAGTTAATTAATTAGGTACGTGTTCGTGTTTGTTTGAACTTCAACATCCCTCTCATCTGTCATTGGGAATTACTTGGAAAACGAAATATGAAAGTACAACACGAAGGAGACTAGATTAAGAGTTGTATGATGTGCTTAACAGAGTAACCGGAAAGATAATTTGTAAGGGGTAAGGCAGGTCTAAGACTATACATTAAGTATGATTTTGTTTAAAAGCATGTTTTGGTTGTGTTTTTTTTACTTTGGATATAATTTTTGATACTCGAGGTTTTGCCCGTTTAGAAAAGTGATCTTAAATCCAGAACATACATATTTTCAACATTATTGAAAGAATAACAGCAACAACGATAATGATACTAATTACAATAATATTGTAAATAATGATAACGATAATAATAATAATAGTAATAATATTAACAACAACAATAATAATAAAAATTATGATATATTATAAAAATGATTATAATTATAATGATGATGGTAATAATAATTATCATTATTAATGATAATAAAGGTAATGATACAAATGCATGTAATGTCAATAATGCTAATAAATGCGATAAGAACAATTTATCGCGATGTGAAGCTCGCACTTTGACATTAATCCAACATCATTCCCCCATGCACTAAGTACCTGACGCTCATGGTTCACCCATTGGCACCTGGGTTGAGAGTGGCAAGACTAAACCACTGCCTTGTCAATGGTCGTGGCGGGGGGGGGGGGGGGGGGAGGTTACAAAGAACGCCTGCACAATGCACGTGCTGGGAAGGGCATGGGTGTCCAATGATCGAAAGCATTATAGGAGGGGATGCATTCCCACACAGACTCCGACTGAAAAGACAACGCGCGCTGGATCCGTGCGCTTACAATTACGTCACAATGGTATAGTAAATGGTAAATGAAATGCGCACCAATTGCCGATGCAGAATCGGCTTTCTGTTTACACGTAGTAAAAAAGCCGATTCTGCATCGGCTCGCGGTTCGGAACCTACTACTTTGATGGTGCAAAATTGCCGATTCTGAACCGAGAGCCGATACAAGTTAATCGCTTTTACACGCTATGAAAAAGCCGATGCTGCATCGGCTCGCGGTACAGAACCGCCCCGAGCCGATGCAAAAGCCGATCACATGTAAACACGGTATGTAATGCATGGTAAATAACTTGGTAGGTTTGAAGGGTCTGCTCTAGTCGTTACGTTCATTACTCATTAACGCTAGCAAGAAGAGCCTATCACCGAACTCGGTGAGGCAGGCATACGACTGGGGAGAATAGGCAAGGAGTTGGTGGATGATTGAATTACTGTAACCTCTGCATCCAGGTCAGTCGCTGGCGCGTGGTGCTGGGATGTTTTTGGGGCATGGAGCTATTACAGTTGTTTTGGGAGTGGATGGTTGGGACGGTTCCGTGATGAGCAAAACAAAAATTGAGGGGTCCAGACATGGCGTGTAGGGCATGTGAGCAAGCGAAGCGATCGAGCTGACATTTGTACCTTTTTAGTAAAAAACTTATTTCTGTGACGAATTTCGACATAATATTCAGAAAATAACATACCCATCTCTTTCCCTTTGCTTTTTATTCGTTTTCTTCTTGTCACGATTTTTTTCTTGGGGGAGAGGGGGCGGAGTCCGTCCTCAATTGGTACGCCAGTGGTTCCAGGTGGGTGTTTCATATTTTAAAGTATCGACATGGACAAACTTACTTCGCATTGGCTATTCCTTTTTAAGTATCCAATGACAATATCAATAAATAGCCACATTGCAACTATTTATGACAGCATGATGGATATCCAAATTTGTACTAAAAGTAAGATATTATATGATAATAATAAAAAACAAACATAAATGAGACTAAACAATATGCGGATTTTTCTTAATTAAAGTGTCCCATTTAGTAAAGCTTTTAATGACCATACTGCTATTGCGGGTAGTTTTTAATTGTAAGTTGGTTATGTAAATGGGGGAAAACTATTTCACTTCGCACCCAATAATTAATTACGTTCTAATGAACGGAACAACCTCGTCTCTTCGATGAATTCCCGCGATTACACACCACAGTTACTCACTTGCATTTATTTATTGTTGCATGTATAGCAGTATCGTTTGTTTTCTTGCCCAGACGAAGCTATCAGCGCGCGTCTTTTATCAGGCTCGTTCAGTGACGATTAATAGCAGCTGTATGCCGCCATTAACCTTTCTGTCATTATCTTCTCATATTTTCCACGTGGTTTGAAAGTACGGTGGAAATAAAACGTTTCGGCAAAAATTAAAGGTTATTCGTGGTTCTGGTGACATAATTCATGAATTAACTTCATAACTCGCCGACGATTTCATTTGATAATAATAATAATATTAATAATTTAAGATTTATATAGCTCTCATATCTGTCGATAATGACACTCAAGGCGCACAATGAACCCAAGAAAATTTATACACTGTTGGTCATAAAGGTGGAATATTTTTTTTAACCAAATTTTCACAGCGTAATTATTACAACATGATTTGAATATGGCATTTATGGTGCATGATAACCACTTTACTTTATTATTCTGCCTTTTACACACGTTTGACAGTGATATTTTACAAGTTTATGTCCTAAGCGATGGATGTCATGAGCATAGAACAATGACGACAATATACAGTAAATTAAAGGATCATGAGATATTTATTTTCAATCTCTCTCAGTTTTCCAGATGACTTCTTTTTTGTGATTTCATGGACAAATTTGCATCAAACTTGAGTCATTGTTCTTACTCAGTCACTAGTATCGGGTATGTCCACCCCTGGCACGAACCAGCGCATGCAGACGTCGTGGCATGCTGTCCACTAGCTTGTTGATGACGTCAACAGGAATAGCGTCCCATTTTTTCCTCAGAGCATCTGCCAACTCCTGCAGATTTTGAGGAATGACCTCTCTGTCGTTGATGGCTCGGCCTATAGGGTATCCCATGCATGCTCTATGGGGTTCATATCCGGCGAACATGCTGGCCATGGCAACTGTACGACGCCCTCTGCCTCCAGGAATTCCCTTACTGCAGCGGCCCTGTGCGGTCTAGCGTTGTCATCCTGCAGTCGGAAATTGTGCCCATACACTCGTCTTGCACATGGAAGACAGTGGAACTCCAAGATATCCCTGTAGGCGGCGGCGTTGACGTTTCCGTCCGGAACCACCAGTGGCGTTTTCCCTCCATAATGGATGCCGGCCCATATCATCACTGAGCCGCCTCCGCCTTGAGTCGTCTCGTGGATACATTCATCGCGAAGGTTTTCCCCGGCTAATCGACTAACTCGTTGTCTCCCATCCTTTCGGTCAAGGATGAACCGGCTCTCGTCCGTGAAGACCACATGTTGCCAATGTCCTGGATGAAGCCTTCTGTGCTCCCTAGCCCAAAGAAGACGAGCTACTCTGTGGCGAACAGACAGGCATGGACATTTGGTCAACCGTCGTGCTCGGTAACCATGTTGGAGCAATCTGTGATTAACGGTTGACCATGATATCTCCTCCACAAGCGACGAAGATGGCTCGTGGGCAATTTCCGGTTTCTGCGGCTGAAATTCAACAGTTGGCGATCATCTCTTCTTGTGGTCAATCTGGGACGTCCTAGAGATTTCCGTGGCCGCAAATTCCCCGCCTCACGTTGACGTTTCAGGATCTTAGAGACTGCACTCTGTGATATCCCTAGGACTTCTGCGATATCAGTCTGCTTGTAGCCCTCCTGTCGCAGTGCTACCACTCTCTCGCGTGTTGCTGTTGCCGTTGGACCAGGCATAGTCCAGGGAACGTCTCTACCGATTTTTATTTCAAACGGTACAAGGAACTCGAAAAAATGCAACCTTCTTATACACAGTGCTAAATCAGGGAAAGGGACAGAATATCATATGCTTAGGCTTTTATAGTCTACAGACTACAACAAAATAATTTATTACGTATTAAATCCAAATTTATCATGTTATAATGTCACCTGTGTAATGGGGAAACATTATGTAATCACTCAATTACCATTTTGTCTACGCGTAGCCTTTCAAATACCAACAAAACTGTCGATTTTTATTCAAAAATATTTTATTCCACCTTTATGACCAACAGTGTACAATAAAGAAAACGAAATAAATACATAAATAGAAATATAAACAAAATTAACAAGAAAAATTACACAAGCAGTTTAAGTTGGAAATCAAAGTAACAAGTAGTCTCACAACAAGGCGAGTCTTTAATTTGTTTAAATTGTGTTCAAAATGTTTCAAATTATGTTATAAAATTATGTTCGAAATTATTTGAACACAATTTGCATTTATTCACAATAACGAATCACTAAAATCATGCCATCATACAGAAGAGATGAAAAACAGCAGACGTACATTCTGCACTGAAATTAAAGGTTAATTGCTAAAGCGGAATAAATCTTTTGTGACATTACATTGCCACGCATGTGTGTATAATTTACGTTTTTCTCACGATAACTAAAATATTAGTCGATAATGAATTACAGCATGTGTGGTTGTGGGGTTTACAAACTTTTTGATTTTTGTTTTGATAAACTTTTCTACTGTACCTGCTATTCATGTTTCATAAACGTTTGGCCTTGAAATTGGACCATGGAAATTACTTTAACATAGGCCTCTTCTTCGATATTAATATACCATAATGTTTCCTCTCTAATGTGTATTTTCTTACAGTATCGTATTAATCACATTTTTATATAAATGCAGCCCTATTGTTTTAATTAGTGTCAATATTTCCCATATTAATTTTAATACTGATTCCGTATAGGTATCCTTGCAATCAACGCTTACACCTGTTTGAACAAAAAGATAAATGAAATGATCGATTTATAAATTCATTATGAATTTTGGGCGATTTTTAAAGCCAAAATTCCTAACCGAAGTCGATGCCAATACCATCTTTTTTTTATGTATATATATTTTCTTTTAAAAGAAAGTATTGAATAAATGACTCGAACTGAATAAAATGTAAATTTTGATCGATTTTAATGTTAAAAACTGACTTTTAAATCTCAAAAGATTTAAGTTCAAATCTTCTAGCTCTATATTAATCCACAATGTGTAAATATAAATCTAATATTCGGTTAGTCAATATTAAATCCTTGTAATTGAGAGTGTGGAAATGTATGGCTATCTTGCCTAGATATGAAAACACTGCATTTCAAGTTAGCACCCGACGAGCTCGCCAAATTAACATTAGAAGGGCCATTACTGCTCGTCAAACATGCCAGAGAAGCGGAAGAATGATTACCCCCACACCCTTATGCGTTGCCCCGTTACAAGTGGGCCTCTATTAAAACTCGTATACACAAGCATAAACCATTGCTTCGAGGAGAGAATAAAAAGGGACATTAGAGCCAAGTGATGGTTATCAATTTAGGACTTTCCATATCACACCCAGGTTAAACGCCGCTTAAAGGTTAAGACTTGTCTAGGTTTATTGTAGCCCAGTCAAAATACTTGGTTATTTTCAAAGGATGGGGCCTACGCACATGGGCTCTCAAATTTAAGTAGGTCTTTGTGTTACATAATCTTCTATTAATGCATTAGACTTAATAATTATTTCGTATATCGATCTACAATTATAGAAATATAAACGATTTCTTCTGTCTGTGTTTATAATACATGTACTTACAATGAATGAAATGTACCGTATTCAGAGGAAATAGCTAACATGCATTATCAAGCAGTGGCGAAAGGAGTTCCTGGTGAAATAAAACCACAATAGTTACCTCGCTTCGGTTTCTTAATCTATTCGTAACCATTCAGTCATATACTTAAATAAAGAGAAATATGCGAT